>NC_056726.1:1645647468-1645782468 GCF_019279795.1 Protopterus annectens
AACTGAAAGTGGACAATATGCCACTTTAACTTTGCCTGGTTTATCTATCACGTCACTGGATACATATATTCATTTAGTTCTAGATTATGTTCTATGGCTATGTAAGTAATTAGTAAAAAAAGTGATTCTGGATCCGAGAAATAATTTATGTCCCTAAGTTAAAATAGTTCAGTGAACTTTAACAGTGCCTTTGCTGATTTCTGTATTTTCCATTTACCTGTAATATTTGTATTCTTTAGTGATATCATACAATTAAATTAAATTAACTCTAACAATAATATTAAGATCAGGAGGATACCAGCATATATAATTCACTTAAAAGATTTTAATTGTATCTTCTTAGACTTCTCCAAGGCCTTTGATATGATTAACCATAAACTCTTACTAAACATCCTTAAATCTCTGGCATTAGACTCCCAGGCAATCCATTGGTTCAATTCCTATTTAGAAAATAGACAGCAAGCAGTTCTTTGAGACAATCACATATCCTCTCAGCTTCCCATTAAAATTGGAGGCCCACAAGGTTCCATTCTTGGACCACTCCTCTTCTCTATTTTTATTAATGATCAAAATATGTCCCTTCCACAAACCACCTGCATTCAATATGCAGATGACTCAACACTATGTTCAGCACCATCCCCAGCTGAGCTACAGACTACTACCCAAAAAGTATTTACAGCAGCTGAAAACTGGTTCTATCAATACTGTCTCCTTCTTAACCCCCAAAAAACTAAATTATTACTATTCACACCTACACAAAAATCCAAAAAGTATTTACAGCAGCTCTAAACTGGTTCTATCAATACTGTCTTCTTCTTAACCCCAAATATACTAAATTATTGCTATTCACACCTACACAGAAATCCTCTACTTTAGACTTCAATATAGCATCTAACAATGGCACAATAATATCCCCTGACTCTACCACCAAACTTCTAGATGTCACAATATATCATAATCTTAACTTTGATTCTCATATTAACTTAACTATCAAGTCAGTCAATAGAAAACTTGGATCTCTATATAGGCTTAAACCCTTCCTCACTGCATCATCTAGAGCTACTATCGCACAAACACACCTGCTCTCTACCCTTCTCTATGCCTCACCAATTTTTTCCAACTTATCTAAATCTAATATCAATAAATTGGCAACTTCATACAACAACATTGCCAGATTTGCCACAGGAGCGCCTTTTCACACCCACCATTGCATAAATCTTAAACAACTTGGTTGGCTGGAATTGCAAAACCAACTCTTGCTACAGCAACTTAGCATCACCCACAAAATATTCTATCACCCCATGAATACAACCATACTCTGCACTCTTATTAGCCCTTATAAAAACCTCTCTTCCTTGCGTTCAGCCACCAAGCTCCTAGCGGCCTCCCATAAATTCCACAACAAAGCTGGGGGCTGTTTGTTCTCCAACTCTATTGGTCCTAATTGGAACAAGCTTCCAAGCGAGCTTACATCACTGGCCTCCACACCCCTTTTCAAGAATCATCTAAAAACCTTCTTTAATTCCCAATGGCTCTGCTCTTATAATAACCCTGATGGACACTTTTATTGCCTCTTGTCTCACAACTGTTCTTTTGAGTATAACTCCTACTATTTATGCTGTTCTACTATTGACGATCACTCAAAAAAAAATTTTGTCTGAAATAATTAGTGTTAGTCTCCCTTTTGTAAATGACTTAACAAATTCTGTCTTGTGTACGTCAATGCTACACATGTTTCTCTCTCATTTTAGCAATACCTTTGTTTAGGAAGTTTCCCCTGATGTATTTTTGTTGGCTGTTCTACTAGCATTGTTTTTTACTACTTTTTTTTTTTTTTTTTTTACTAATTTTATTATTCTGTTAGTGGAGCTTTTCTCCCCGGGCCTCTACTGAAAATGGACATGCATCCAGCTAGACTAGCCCGGTCAACAAATGTAAAATAAAATAAATAAAAATAAATAATTAAAATCTCCTGCTAGTATGATGCTGCCTTTTGAAATTTTAATTACTTGTTCTACAGTTTTAATTCTTATTCTAGGAATCCAGTATAAGTTAATAAGGGTTAATATTCTCTTATTATATTCCAGGGTAACAGAACAAAACATACCTTTATCATCCATATATGTGTCAATGATTTTAGGCATAGGCAAAGAATTTTTTCATAATATAGCAACTTCCCTTTTTTGATTATATTGTGAACTGGATAATATAGAGTAATACTTATTATACCATGACCCCCCCCATTAATATTCCAAAACGTGCACACTGATTGGTCAGCGTGCACGTTGTAAATCGACTTATACTACTGGAAAAAGGTCCGGTTGCCCAGACTTTTTCCATTAGTATAAGTCTTTTTTAAAACACTGTCTTGCTATGTTAAATGAGTTTAACATAGCGACACAGGTTTAAAAAAAGCAACGGAGATCTCCGTTGCTTTTTTTAAAGCTGTCTCGCTATGTTAAACTCATTTAACATAGCAACACAGTGTGTAAAAAGCAACAGAGATCTTGCTTTCTCCGTTGCTTTTTTCAAAACTGTCTTGCTATGTTAAATGGGTTTAACATAGCGAGACAGCTTTAAAATAAGCAACGGAGATTCTCTGTTGCTTTTTTTAAAGCTGTCTCGCTATGTTAAACCCATTTAACATAGAGAAACAGTAAAAAGCAACAGAGATCTTGCTTTCTCCATTGCTTTTGCCCACAGCTCTGATGTACTGTGTAGGCATGCGCAGTACATCAGAACTTCCGCGGAATACCAGACAGCTGTGGAAGGGCAGCAAGGAGGCATTATACAATGCCATTATTTAAGAAAAGTAATTATTTTTTTTCTTAAATAATGTCATTGTATAATAGCAATAACCCACTTCTGGGTGTGGGTAATGCTGGATTTACCCATGGTTGGCTTTGTTTGGAACCACGCCAACCGTGGGTAAATCCAGCATTACCCACACCCGGGCGTGGGTTATTGCTATAGTATTAATTCTGTCTTTATCTTCTGTCAATAGGTGCGTTTCTTGTAAAAAAATAACTTGAGAGTTAAATAACTTCAATTATTTGTTGAGACCACCCCTCTTGCAACCGTTATTCAATCCATTAACATTTATGGAAATACAATTAATAAATGTTATCTGTCATACATGTCAACAGTGTAGATATAACTCTCTTAAAATTAGCTATAAGGACACAGTACAATATCTCTTTTTTGTAAAAGAACTGCTTATTAATAGCCATACTGATTTTAATACTTAAAAGTTTAATTAGATACATAATAAATGTTATTGTAGACACTCACAAAAAAATAAAACCTTTTAATTTAACTAAACACTTATTTTTTAAAATCCTTCAAACTATTAATATTAATGTAATGCTTCTATGAAACTTCTTAATATGTACATTCAAATATAGTCTTCAAGAAATGTACTTAAGAATATATCATGGTACATGCAGCATTATTTTGTTTTCCTTATTAAATGATAAAGAGCAACACTTCTGACAGATCTTAATGTAAATATAATATTCACCAAATCTTTGGTTTCCATGCATTGCATAGCTTTCTTATCATTTGTCTTATGTAACAAATTATACTGCTTTATATAACAGAAATGGTATGTCCATATGCTTATTTTTCCTTCAAAAAAAAAAGATATCAAAACTAATTGTCTTGAAAGAGAAAAAATAAACTTTTAGCAACATATTATAGTATAGTGGATTATATTATTAAGTTATGATGTCTTAACAGTACAATATAACTTAGATTTTAATTTAAGTTAGTCAGAAATCAGACTTTAAGTGTCTTATTCTATTCCTCACTCACAACCTTATGGTTTCACTGACTTTGTTCAATTGAGAACATAGTGACATGTGAGCTAATGTATTATTCATAGATTCTACCTATTATTCAAATGAACTTTCTAAAGCTGTCCACCAGTCAAAATCATAAACCGTTAGCCCTGATTCTCTGCATGGGTGGGTAACTTCAGAAAGCTTGAGCTGTTTATCAGAAAAATCTTCAAGTGTTTAAGTAAGATGAGAAAGCTCAAGCACTAGAGAGAAAAAAAAAATACCTCTACCTTTTACGAATACATCCTGTAACACACAGTATGTTTCTCTAATTCTCTAACAGTGTTTCATCTCATTCTTGAGACTAAGGAACATATATAACAAATCTATGAAGACAGATTATTTTAAATCTGTTCCAAAAATCACAGGCCCTTGATATGCAAACTATAACATAAAATATATCCACAGAGAATGAAATTACCCCCTCCCCCCAAAAACAAACACATGGCAATTCATCTGGTAAGGCACAATAGCTGTACATTATCAAAGCCCAAGGTAAGGTAAAACAACTTTCAGAATATACCATTAGTAATGGTAAAACAACTCCTCAAATGTTACACTGAATTACAATCAGGCAGGACCACATCTACATTCATAAAAAAACAAAATCAATCAGCCCCAACTGCCAAAGGTGTCCCAAAGTGGTACAACAAAATAGAAAAGTCTTCAAGGTACACCACCACAAGCTTACACTGTGTCACACTGATAAAAACACTCTTTATTCAAAGAAAAACAATAAAAATGTTTAAAACACATGAAATTCCCAGCGGAGATAAGCGCTTTCAGCTTCTAAAGCCTTCTTCAGATCATAAATAACAAGTGCTGGGTAAAACATATATAATGTATTGCAGCCAATCCAGTGGCTTAAAAGTATTTTTTATCCTATCAGCAGTGCACTTCTTAACTCTTAGTCCTTGGTCAGAAACAAACTCAATCAGGTATATACACTGTTCTTTACATTTCTGCACTCAGAGAAAGTTAACGCCCTGTAGTGTGTAAGTACCAATCAAATATTTTAAATATTATTTCCTTCCAATCACTGGTGCAGCCTATTAGAGTGCTTTTACCAAGCCTTCAGACAGTCTTGTAAACACTGCTATTTCTTCATTGTTCACAAGAACTTTTCCATTACTAACCTGTGTGCAGAGATGTAAAGAACAGAGAGTTAAGAGGTGCACTGCTCATAGGATAAAAAATACTTTTAAACCACTGGATTGGCTGCAACATATAAAGCATATATGTTTTTACCCAGCACTTGTTATATATGATCTGAAGAAGACCTAAGAAGCCAAAAGCACTTATCTCAGCTGTGAATTTCATGTTTTTAACATTTTTATTGTTTTTCTTTGAATAAAGTGTGTTTTTATCACTGTGACACAGTGCAAGCTCGTGGTGGTGTACCTTGAAGACTTTCCTACATTCATAAAATATGTTTGTCTATTTAAACCCTGAAAGGCATTTTTTCACTGTTAATGATTTTAAAACATGAAATGCCACTTGAAGCTCAAGTCCCTTTTTAGCAAATAAATTCCCATTTACGAGAATAAGACAACTGAGAGAATTACATATGTAAACTAATGAAACCAAACTCAGTGCAACTACAACTGATACACAGACACAAAGCATGCATTGGTTTAATGGTAACAAACTGTGAATGCAACACCACAGTATAAATTTTGGTATAGGGGCTATATGCTTATTTTAAATAAGGATTGAGACTAAAAAAAAAACTAATAATATTGTGTTATACCATATCAAGAAAGTATTTGTTGTTTATAAAATAGGCAAGTATAACATAAAAAGGTTAGGTTACCTTGTAATAGCAGACTTCTTATTGAGTGGCTTATTAATGAATATATATCCAACAGTTTTAAAATTATTACCTATGAAAGCCGCGGTGGTGCAGCAGTTAGCATTGTCACCTCACAGCAAGAGGTTCTCCTGTTTGATTCTCGGCTGGAGCACCTTCTGTGTGGAGTCTGTATGTCCTCACCACAGTCAAGTGATGTTAAAGACATGCAGGTAGGTGCGTGCGTGAATGTGTGTGCCTTCTTTGAAGGCTGGGTGTTGGGCTGGCAACTCGGCACCATAAAAATCCACTGCCAATCATTAGCGTACTGAAGTTCCGCTGTGGTGACCCCTAACCGGGAAAGGCCAAAAGGCATTACTTACCTATGAACTTACTATTAATAATAGTAGACAACAGTTAAAATATATTACAAAACACTAAATATAATTTTCTATTTTACATCTTTCCCCTCATAGAGTAAAGAACTCCTAGTTTGAATAACTAACCTACCCAAACACTGCCATCCATCTACAAGTCAGGATCAATCCTTCCTTTACTACCTTAATATTATATAATAAATGAAAAGTAATAATTAGCACGTACTAAGTAAAATTAGTAATTTGCCTGTTCTACTATGAAATAACTGCTAGTAATATAATTGTAGAAATCATTATTATCTATTGAGAAGAAGGTATAAAAAAAGAGTAATAAAACATATTTAACATATTAAATTCAGTACTAAAATTTCTTGCTTCAAACCATATAGGTATATTTAAAATAAAAACAATATCATAATGATTTCTTATTTAAATAGATTTCAGAAACAAAATTAATATGTATTTACTTTATATAAATAGGTCCGAATGTTAATGGACATGCTCCACCTCAAAAAATCCAAATCCACCAAAACCACTAGAGCAAGCGACTTAAACCTTAGCACGGATATAAATAGGACATGCTGGAGGGATAGATTTATCACTCAGAGACTCCCTATGCTGTGGAATAAAATCCCGATCCATGTGAGGCAGAGCACCTCGCTGGCTCTGTTCAAGAGAAATCTTGACCTGTGGATGGGAGATCGTAGGTTTATCCCGGGAATCATCTCTGTGTCACTGCTGGACAGAGGCACAACAAAGTAATGGGCACAGTATTTTTTCATATAAGGGGTGGCGTAAGCCACAAAAATTTGGGCTAGGCTTATAAATGCCTTAGGGCAGATAGCCTAGTATAAACCTATGAACCTATGAACCTATGTACTGTTGTAGAATATGATTGATATTATTTACAGTAGCATGTTTCCCTTAGATTAACTCACTTACTCAAAGAAGAAAAGAACTATTAAATCTGAACTAACACAGAATCTATGAAATCAGAAAAAAAATTTAGCTATTATTAACTTATTTTTCCTTAGTAGAAACTTGTTATTATTGTAGTAACATGTTTACATAACAAAACAAATTCTATAACTGATACTCCCACACTGTAGGAATATGAATTAAATAACTCAGTCCTACAGTCACAATACACTACTACAAACAACCTATCCAAGTTCCCATTTTTTAAATAAAGCTATGAAAGAACTAACTTAAACACATAGGTCTCTACATTGAAAAAAAAACTGGACAATGCTAAAGACAATGAGGAGATTTAGCCCATAAATATGAACAAACAGCAAACATTGCTCCTAGAAGCCCATAAAACTGTCAGAATAAAGGACCTTATATTACTATATATTTTTGTAAGACACTAAATCAGAAAGGCCAATGTCTGCCTTCATCCAGAAAATTCAGTTCTTACTAGCCCATCACAAAAATCCAAGAAACAAGAAATCCCACAAGGAGCAGACCAAAAACATTTGCCTTAAATCTGGACTTTCTGTGGAATCTGGCCTATTAAAGGATATGCTTAAACATAATTTTTATACTGCCATAGAACTATACAGCTTCCCTAAATACATATTATTTGTATTAAAGTTTATAATTCTTTGCTTTGTACCTGAATTCAACTAAATTGTTCACATATTAATTTACAGATCATTAAAAGACACATCTGAAACTTAAAATATCAAGTAAGGATTCCTCATTGCTTTTAAAATGTAAAAAAGTTGCTTGACATCCAAATTAGCTTTAATCTTTTAAATTAGCCCACAACAAAACAACGGAAAAAATAATAAATATTATTTATCACAAATTGAATGAATAACTTCTTATTTTAACATTTGACTCCTGTATTAAATTAATATCAGCAAAGGAGCCTTTAAATCTGTGCACTTTGTGCACTTTGAACTTTCACACTGCATGTAAGCACTGCAAATTTCCTGACACACAACAACCAGTCCAGCACGTTCTTCTACTGCTAGCTTTTTCCCCTTTTTTTCTTTCCTCCCTTCCATTTTAAAAGATCCAGATAGCTTGTGACCTTGGCAGGAATTTCTATCTGGTTGAAGTTGTTGCAGATCAGAAAGCTAAAGAGCAGCTTAAAACTGTCAAAGTCAGTGCACAAGTCATTGTACTTATATTGTAAAACTACCAATATTTGTGTCTTTAAAAGAACAATTAAAACAGCCGCTTTTCAATAAAAAACATCAAAGGAATCGAATGCTTAAAGCAAGTACCCATTTCAACCACAATTCAAATTTCAATACCATTAATGGGGTGCTAAAAGAGAATATTCAAAAACAAAAAGAGAAATGGCTTACCAACCAAAACTGAAGGCAGATAAAGAAACAAAAGCATCCACAAGCAAAATGAGCATCTTAAAATTCAAGTAACACACTGGGGACACTAAAATCGATTACCACCCCACAGTCACAGAATGCCATTAACTTTATTTATTTATTTTATTTATTTATTGACATTTGTTAACCGGGTTAGTCCAACTGGGATTTTGTCCCATTTTCAGTGGAGACCCGAGGAGAAAAGCTGCAGATAGTACAATAATAAAAAACATTACAGTAGTATACCAGCACAGGAAACAACAGAAATAAAACTAGTCTTACAGTAGTAACAAATAGAAAACAACCATAGTTAGATGCCAGCACAAGTTTTTTTTTTTTTTTTCAAATACTATGTAACTGTGGTAGTGGGGATAGAGTTCAAGGTATGTCCAGGATAGACTGAGTGATTCAAATGTCGGGGGAGGACAGAACTATGTAGGGTCATAGCAGGGGCAAATTTTGGTATTGAGTAGATGTGCCTTAAGTTTCTTTTTAAATAGTGGGGTGTGAGGGATTATGTCAAGGGGTAGTTTGTTCCAAGCAATGGCCACCGATTGTTTGTAGAGTAACTTACCTACTGACTTATTTGGGTGGTAAATGTCAAGCAATTGTTGATTAGAGGTTCGGAGAGGTCGAGATGGGGTGTAGACAGAGACAAGATGAGATAAAGATGGACAGTTGGATGGTTTAAAGAGCATAGAGTGTAGCATGTGAAACTGATAGAAATGTAGTAGTTGAGGGAGTTCTAGCCAGTGTAGAGACTTTAAAGCAATGCAGTGGTGTGTGTTATTTGGGGAGTTGGTGATGAATCTGGCTATTTGTGGTAGGATTGTTGGAGTTTATTCAGGGTAGTTTTTTGGATATTTGTTATAACAGGAGCAGCATAGAGGAGTGAGGGGAGGAGAAGTGCTTGTCCTAGGGTGAGTCTAGCCTCGGGACTGAGCTATTTTTTGTTTTGGTATAATAGACCTAATTTCTGATGTGTTTTCTTTATACCTTGTTGTATGTGTTGATTGAATTTTAATTCATCATCGATAATGACTCCTAAGAGTTTTGTGTGTGGGTGACAGGTAGGATAGTTGTGTTATTGTGAGACTTAATGACAAAGGAGGATTTATGATGATTAAGAGAGTGGGCAGGAAGAGTAGGAGTTTGGTTTTAGTAGGATTGAGAATCAGTAGATTTTCTGAAAGCCATTGTTCAGTGAAAAGTAGAGCTGTTTGGGTTAGGGAGTTTAGGTCAGAGATGTTGTTGGCTGTAGAAATGATTGTGGAGTCATCTGCATATTGTATGAGTGATGACTGATGGCATGAGGTGAAGAGATCATTGGTGAAGATGTTGAATAAGAGGGGACCCAAGATGGAACCTTGTGGAACACCAGTGGAGATAGGTAAGAAAGGAGAAGTGGAAGAGAGCCATTTAACTGATTGTTTGCATTCAGAGAGATAACTAGCAAACCAGTTGAGGGTGCAGGTGGAGAGGTGAAAGTTTGAAAGTTTAGATAGTAGTAGTGGGTGAGACACTGTATCAAAAGCTTTGGAGAGGTCTAGAAAGAGACAGGAAGTAAGTTTATTGTTGTCCGGAGATTCTGCAATGGTGTGAGTGAAGGAGCGTAGAGCAGTAGTTGTGCTGTGAGAGGGGTGAAAGCCATGTTGAGTAGGGGTGAGTAAGTTTTGATTGAGAAGGTGATCCATAAGCTGGGTGTGGATACATTTTTCTAGTATCTTAGATAATGGGGACAGTATGGCAATAGGTCGGTAGTTTGAAGGGTCAGTGGAGTTACCTCCTTTGTGCAGAGGGATAGTGTAGAAGGATTTATAAAGGGTAGGAACAGTAGATTCTAGTATAGATCTATTTATTAATATTGTAACTGGGTAGGCGATGGAGTCAGCAGCAAGTTTGAGGTAGGTAGAGCGTAGTTTGTCAGTGGAGGGGGAGCAGGGTTTGAGTTTGAGCAGTAGAGATTTGATGTAGGAGATGGGAACAGGCTTGAAGTAAAAGGGTGTAGTGTTGGGGGTGTGTGAGGGGTCAAGTAAAGAGGAAGAGGTAGGTTGAGAGGTAGGAGATTTTGGATGGGATGGTTATAATACATTAGATGTTTATTAATAAACATCTAAATATGCCCAGAAGATGGAAAATGGAAACTTTAGATATATATGGCAGTTCAAATCTAAACGGCAGTTCAAGTCTAAACAGAAAAGTAAGAGACATAAAACAACTTTCATGTAACCCCAAATTCAAAATAAGACATTCAATATTATATCTAGTGGGGAAAAACATACAAAAGAAAAAAGAAACAATCCTATATCACTCTATGAATACTTGTGATATCTATACATATATATATATATATATATATATATATATATATATATATATATATAAATATATATATATATATATATATATATATATATATATATGTATATATATATATATGTATGGGTCTACTTCATGTGACCTAAAACTCATTTGACTGGCACCCATTTGACTGACACCCAGTTGATCTAAATTTCATTTGACTGACTCCCACTTCACCAACAGCTTATGTGTAGTGCGGTCTTCTCTTCTGTTTGTGACCATCAGTCACTTTTGATGCATTTGTAACGTGTTTGCATTATATTTTCCATTTATTTTGAACTTTTCTGTTTTCACATTTAAGTTTTATTGATATGACTTACATACGCTTTTTACTCACAGCTACAGTTACGTCTTAAACATATTTTCATAGAGGTGGTGCACAGTTTCCCTTGATATAATCACAAACTTTGCTGTAATCCTATTCTCCCTGCCACACCCTCTGTAAGTTCACATCATACTAGCAGGAGTGTTAACACTTCATCATGCAGTACTGCTAATGAGTCACATTTGTAAGCCATTAGCTAACCACTGTTACGAATACTCTTTCTTATACTGCTAGGCATAAGGCACAGCATCATGTAGGTTTATCTGCCCAGCACTTTAAGAGATTGAATAATTTATGAATGGTAATGAGCTGACACCTGATTTACACATTCAACATGTCCAGAGGGGAGCTTGTATGCTAGTAGGGAGGATTGCTTGGATTCACCAACTTAAGATGCTTTTGTTTGGCTGAGTTAAAGTGCAACAATTTCATTCTTTTGGAAAAATCTATTACAATTCCAGTCAAGCTATGTTATGTTCTCTACATCTACCACTTACAATTATGATTTTAGCAGATTTTCTTAGAAAATTTAAAGTAACGCACTTTTCCCATTTGTGCTGGTATAGAAGATAAAACACTTGCTATTACATTGATTCCTACCTTATATCACATGGGTTTATGGAAACATTTCTTTGAGGATGTGAACACATTTTTCACTTAGGAAAAGTAGCAATGTTAAACTGGCATTTCAGAAAATGTTTCATGGTAAGGTTGCTGTATATTCCTAATATAAACAACTGTTATCCTATTTGTTTTCTTGCTATTTGTGGTTGCTGAGTTTGGGTGGGGTGTTTTATTTGTAGAGGGGGTCTTTGATTTTTATTACATGACTGAGTGCTATCTGCAATTTGCAATGATATTTTTTAAGCAAGATTTAACAGTTGCTATTACAATAATCATTTATTCATATTACATACAAAAGTGTAGTGTCCTGCCCACATGTCCTTAAGATTAACACACATCTGAATGTAGAATATTATTTTATTTTAAGAGTTTCATTTCATAAATGTGTTTCATTGTTAATACTGTTATATATATTCTGGACATTAACAAATGTTTCCCCTTATTCAGTTTGGTTATTGACATGGGTGTGGATTTTACAATTATGTGTTATTAGAGTCATGTATTTAAATACATAACATATTTACAAGTTTTTAATGATGCTGCCTGCATAAATGTATATTTGTTTTCTGCCCAGTGAAGATCATCTTGCAAGCACACAGCAGCCCCTGTTGATTTGTCTGATGGTTATTTCTTTTTTTACACCCAAACAAGAATATGGAACCTAAAAAATCCAAGACAAATAAACCTGCATTCTCAAATGCTGAGAAAGAGGTTATAGTCCATACCCTCTGACAACATGGCTCACGTATCTTAATAAAAACCTATAGATGACAAGCTCTTCTGTGACTGTATCTGCAGGCAGGTGGTTGATGCCATGGGTGGCCACGGCCATGATTAACTGGCAGTCATACATTAGGCCAGTGGCATGATCACCATGACAAAAAGAGAGCTGGTGCTTTTGCACAAGAACAGAGAACTCAAGGTGGTCTTGCTAATAAACCATGTCTATCTGAGATGGAGGAGTCTCTTGTTAATCATAAGGGATTCAGGCAGCTCAGAAGAGTGTGATGGACATGGGTGCAGAGATAGACAATGGCTAAAGGAGGTTCCGGGTATGCTATATAAATAGATAGATAGATAGATAGATAGATAGATAGATAGATAGATCGATAGATAGATAGATAGATAGATAGATGATAGATAGATAGATAGATAGATAGATAGATAGATAGATAGATAGATAGATAGATAGACAGATGGATATAGGTATATTATATACTTCATTCATAATGTGATAAATAGGTCGTTTTCCATGTGCCATCTCCATTTTGTTTGACTAGCCGCAGCTGGCATTGAAGTCCCGCAATCTCCTGCAAATGGTATGGGCATAATATTTCAGTTGAATTCATTTATATATTGATCTTTGAAACTATCTTACTGAAATTTGTACTTACACTTACATCTAATATTGGTTTACATGGGGTCATGTAGCATCTAGCTGATCGCTTTCTCTTGTATTTCACTTTTTGTTGTGTGTTATTGCGATAATCACAGTTGAACCTACCACTGGCACTGTGGAACTCCTGCTGTCTAATGTTGGGTATCAGTTGCCTCTATCGATGGCAGTGATGAAGAGGCACAGTCTGGGGTGCAAAGGGTATGTCTGACACTGATAATGTGGTTTCATGTCTCCTCCTCAGAGTTTGGACACAGTCAGCATGCCTATGTATACCCATGACATGGGGCCCTCTGAGGTAAGACAGGTTGATGGTAATACAGTTGATCAGGATAGTGTAATTAACCCAGCTGCAGTGCTTGCAGAGTCTCACACTCACCATTGTGAGGGTGAAGTACCACACAGGTATACCTGGAGAGGTACTCAGAGGAGGCATGTTTTCTGTCCCCACACCGATGTTGGTATGTCAGTAGATGCCACCCAAGGTATGTATAGAGCCATCGTGGGGGCACAGACAAATTCCACCAGGGCCTTGGAGGAGATAGTCACAGAATGCTTGTCATGCATTTTGATGTGTGAGACTATGTGAACTGTGTCAGTGAATCTTTGGACCAGATGAATGTCACACTGGGTCATCCAGTGTCTGTCATGGAATGTTTAGTAGGGAGGGTCAGCATGCATGTTGCCAAAGACCTGCTACTTTATCAGATTTTAAATGACATGGCTGTGCTTGATGACACTCTTGATGTAGTACTAATTCTATTGCTCTGTCAGAGATTGAGGTGTCCATACCCAGACATGGTAGACCATGTGGTTGTAGTTATAATTGTGATGAGAACTCATCCAGCAAACAACATTCACATTCAAGTAGTACCCGATGTCTATCTAGGGTCATGGAACCAGCAGTACAACTCATGATAGAAGTAGTTCACTTGGTCAGGGGTGATGGTGGTGAACTAAATCCTCTACTTTACACAACTTGCACCTGTCCAGGATGCCAGGGTGTAAAGCTATTACAACTGTTTTGGCTATGTTCCTGTAGACTCACACACACAGTATACATCATATTACCTGTTCCACCTCATACACACACACACACACACACACACACACACACACACACACACACACACACACACGCATCTAAATCATTAATAATGACTTCTTTACATCTGGAGCTACTGGCCGTGACAAAGAATACTTGCTGTTTACCTGCTCTTTCTCTCACAGACACACTACTTTTGAGTCATGCCTGCCCACATGTAATCCCCCACCCTGCACAAATGATGACTATTGTGACCTGCCATTTGCACATTTCCTTGTGACATAGGGGTGATTATGAGTAATGCAGAGTGGATAGCTAAAGCTTGCTTAGTCAAATGCCTGCTTTCATCAAATGTATTGAACTGAAATCTACTTTGTTGTTTCTCTGCTGCACTTTACCAGAGTGCTGTTGTTGTGTTATCAGTACTACAGTCCTATTAATTAGGATTTAGTGCTTGCTCAGTAGATGATATTGAGATTGCCCTGGAAACTACTGGCATGTATAACGTGGGCAAATTTGATATGTGATGAAAAGCAGTGAGCAGGCCAAGCATATATGTTTGGTCACTACGTATTTCTTTTACTCTGTTGGATAGCATACTCCTAATTTACGTCTTATATAGTTATGCTATATTTTTTATTTCTTGGGAATTTGTATGTATGCTTGATAGTGTACCTATGTGAGTGACTGTGAAATCTGACATAACTATGGGATTCAAACTAGACATGCTTTGGCTTGATGCACAGGCTGTATATATGTAGTGTGAAAAGCCATTTTTATACACCTTTTAATAGTTTACTTGTTTTTATGATTATATGCACTCAGGCATGCCAGAACAAGTACAAATATGACTCTGTCATTGTTCATGTTGGTGTGAATGACCTGAGACGTACCTCCCTGGACTACATGAAAAGAGACATGGAAAACCTCTCTGATCATGTAGCCCAGGCAGGTATGACCCTGACCCTGAATAGCATCCTGCCCTCACCAAGAATGATACCGCAGTATAAAGAAAAAATGATCAATTTTAACAATTGGCTAAGCTTCTGCTGTCATTCAAAGGGGATCCAGTGTCTGTCAGCCTGGGACGACATGCTCGACAGGCCTCGTTGCTTTGCAAGAGACAGCTTGCACCTGTCACCCCTAGGCTTTCGAATACTGGCCAAGGCTCTTGCTGCCCCCATAGTGCCTTTTTAAGGCAAGGCTCAAAAGTCAAACCCACCTCCGTTGACAGCACAAATAAAAAAAATGAGGTTTATGCTACTCAACGCCAGGAGTTTAAATCTCAAAATGCACATGCTTGAAGCACTCCTCAGTATGGAGAACATTGATATCTGTGCAGTAACTGAAACCTGGTTCAAGGCTCCACAGACCACCCCAGCACGACTGGTCTACAACTCATACCACATATTTCGGCCACAGAACATGGACCGAAACTCAAAAGGAGGGGGTGTATCCATATTCATCAAGGATACCTACACCTTCAGGTTAGGGGCACATCATGATACCTCTGAGACCATCCATGTACATCTAACATCAGGCAAATCTGCAATGCAAATTGTGGCCTGATACAGATCACAATTCATGACCCAGGACCACCACTCCGCCTTTCTGGAGACATTGGAAAACATGAAGGTCCTACTGAACACCCTGATATTGGGCGATTTCAATTACCCTACTGTTAACTGGGAAAATTACTCAAGTACAAACTTTCAGGTCCAGCGCTTCCTGGAATTTATCAACTCAAATGCCCTGGATCAGCTGGTAATCTCCCCAACCAGAGGTGAAAAAATATTGGACCTGGTCATCACCAGCATGGGCGGCAGGTGTTCCACACTGGAGGTCAACCCATCACTGGTTAGATCAGACCATAAACTAATCACTCTGGATGTCCACATCACACCACCACCTCAAACCAAGGAAACCACAGTGAAAAACTTTTCTATAGCAAACTTCACCTTACTTAAGACTGAGGTGGTAAGTTTCACAGCCCCCACTCTAAAGGATAACAGTGTCCAAGATGCAGGAACCTTTAAAAATGCACTGTATGAGAATCTACAAGGATGCATGGATCATGTCATCCCTAGCAAAACCAAGACTCACTCCCCTAAGAGAAGGAGAGCAGTCTGGTGGACCCCTGCCATAAACAGGCTATATAATAGAAGGAGGAAACTAGTGCAGAAAATAAGCAAATCCCAAGAAGGAAAGACATCCCTGATCAGTATCAGTAAGAAATTAAGGTCCCTCATAAAATCCTCCAAGGCTAACTTCGAAAGAAAAATAGCCAAGCATTGAAAGATAACCACAAAGCCTTCTTTAGCTATGTCAAGAATCTAAGTGGCAACTCGCAGATATGCTCTGAGCTAGTGCAACATAGCACAAAATATACTGAACCCACTGATATTGCCAACATCCTGGCAGATAGATTTAGTGCAAACTTCACCCCCCTCTCACCCCCAAAACAGCCCACAACAATACCAGAAAAGTGTAGTGTCCCAGAAATCACAGATGCACAGGTGAAAACAGCCCTTTCAAAAGCATAAAGAACAGCATCAGTGGGGCCAGATGGTGTCCCAGGCTGCATCTTGCACGAACTACAGAACAAACTGCCCCCCCCCACCTAAACACACTGTTCAGCCTCAGCGTCTCCACAGGCTACATGCCATAGAATGACGCATAGCAACATATATTCCACTCCACAAAGGAGGGGCTACAACTGACCCTGGTAACTATTGCCCCATAAGCCTGACTAGCCTGGTTTGCAAAGCTATGGAGTGCATCATCATGGAACTTATTAACAATGACATTGGGAACCTCTAAACACTTGACCTGACCCAGTTTGGCTTTGTTAAGGGCAGATCATGCCTACTAAACCTGGTTGACTTCTTCGAGACAGTCACCAAGGCCATAGATGAGGGGAAGGTAGTTCACACAGCCTACCTTGACCTCGCCTAGGCTTTTGACACCATTCCCCACTCAGGAATTATAGAAAAACTCACCAGCCTAAACATAAACCCCTACGTCACAAGATGGGTTGCCAACTGGCTTACAGACAGAACTCACACGGTAAGAATAGCGGGCTCCAGGTCCGACTCTAAGCCATTCACAAGTGGTGTCCCACAAGGCTCGGTCCTAGGATCCCTACTGTTCAGCATATACTTCCCAGAAGTACAGGCAAACACAGGAGGACTATGGCTAACCAAGTTTGCCAATGACTGCAAACTGGGAGCCATAATTGACTCTCCGGCTGATATGGACATTCTCCAAAATGGCCTTACTGAGAGGGACACCTGGTGTCAAAGTCATGGTCTCAAGCTAAATGCCAAAAAATGCATAGTCATCCCATTTGGGAAAAACAAAACACCCATGAATTACCACATAGGTGGCAGCCCCCTTAATAGAGAAGAGGTAATAAGAGATCTAGGGACCCAGGTAGATAGTAATCTCTCCTTTAATAATCATATTGCCAAAGTAGTTAGGAAATCCTTCTATGTAGCCCATCTAATTACTAAAGGGTTTGCATCTAGAAATAAAGAGGTTATAGTGCCCCTCTACCCATCACTCATCAGACCCATCATAGAGTACAATGGCCCATTTGGGATGTACCTCACAAGACACTTCCAACAGCTGGAAAGACCACAAAAGTGCCTCACCAAGAGGATTACTGGCCTGAAGCATATGTCCTATGCAGCCTGACTAGAAAAACTCCAACTGTACTCAGTGGCATATTGCTTATTCAGAGGTGACCTCTGCCTGACTTACAAAGCCATGTCCAACTCAGAATTGATGGACATGCTCCACCTAAAGAAATCCAAGTCACTGTGAGCCACTCAGTCTTGTGAACTAAACCTCACCACAACAGTAAATAGAACATGCTGGAGGGATAGATTCCTGTCACAGAGACTCCCCATGCTTTGGAACAAAATTCCTAACTACATTAGGCAGAGCCCCTCTCTAACACTCTTCAAGAGAAACCTTGACGAGTGGATGGGTAACAGAAAGTACACCCCTGGGATCACTTCTTTGGCTCTTCTTGACAGAGGCTCAGTTAATTAATCAATGGGGCAGTGAAAGCTGACACACACTGGCTAGGCTTATAAATGCCCTCAGGCAGATAGCCTAGTACCTACCTATGAACCTATATATCACTCATGACGTACTGCTGACATTCCTGTACAATTAAGCAGCATTTTATCTTAGTGAAGCACAGCACTTACATACAAAGACAATAATTTATCTCTTATTTACAGATTCATCACCTGCCTTGATTAATGCTGTTTATACAAGTTGTTTCTTCTGGGGTTGCGTCTGTGGGATGCTCACAGAGCACAACCATTACATGGGTAAGTAAAGGCTGATAATTTTGCATGCATCACTGTTACTGCTTGTATGTGAATAACTTCTTAAGCGTTCACCTAGGTAGTGAGTGTTTGTGCAATTCCTTGGCTTTTAGTCAGGCTGATATCTTAGGGTGCAGCGTCCATCTGCCAGGATCATCCCTAGCCGCTGCTTCTTCATATGACTCCTCATCTGTGTCTGCTGGTCCTGCTGGCCCTGCCTGTGGTGCTGGGAACTGCAGTCCTTGGTCTTGTTGTCCCTGCTGCAACTGTTTTGTAATGAGAATTTTATGCAACATAGCATAGATTGTCAGTATTTTGGCAGAGGTGGCTGTATCATATTGCAGGACACCTCCACTTGTATCTAGACATTGGAAATGTGACTTGAGTAAGCCAAAAATATGATTTATAGTATTCTGAGTTTGAGTATGTGGGTTTTTCATTGGTGTCAAGAGCCAAGGTTCCAGTGCATAACCTGTATCCCCCACTAGATGTTGTGGAAAGTCACTCCAAGAAAACCTTAGATACAAGTCACAGGTGTGCCATACATGAGAGACATGGAAACATTCAGGGTTACCTGCATACACATTATAGATTACCCCTTGGGTATTACAGACCAGCTGACAATTGGTTGAGTGATAGCCTTTTCTGTTGATGTAAATCCTTCCCTGTTCACTAGGTGGGGCTTTTAATTCCATGTGTGTGTGTGTGTGTGCATGTTATGGCCTCCAGTACCTCAGGGAATAATGTTATGCCATGGAAATGTTGTATAGTGGTAGGCCTTTCCTCTGGGATACATGAAAACCATATATGTTGCAGCATTGCATTCAGAAATTGGGGTAATATTCTTGAGGCTGAGACTTGTGGTACCCCTAATATGTCCACTGTGGCTATCTAAATGGTACATGTATCTAGTATACATAATGGAATGCATACCTTGGTTTCCACTGGCATGGGATTTCTATGATTTCACAAGGGCCTCAAGTGAGGGTAGCAGAGGTTGACTTTTTTGGTCTAAAGTATCCACCCTGGCATACTCCATTATTTCTGCATCATGAAGTCCATGATTGGTCAAACGTGATCAAAACACTCTTCTCCTATGATACCAAGCAAGGTCTGGCAGCATCATCATCAGCAGCAGCAGCACCACCTTGTATTAAAGCTTGTTGTGCATACAAATTAAAGATAGTAGCAACAATTCCTAAAAATGTATAGTGTCTTCATGGCTGCATTCCAAAAGTACTGGAATTCAGGCCAAAAGTAGTCTGTAAAAGCAGATTTTATATGTTCCTCAATCACTCCACCATGTTGATTTGCTTCATTAACATGCAATGCATCTTCCTGTAACTTCACTGGCATATTATGTTGCTTATCCTTATTGTTTAACTGGGTACAATATGCTGAGCCATTTAATGAATACCAGATAGCCCACACATCACTGCTCATTACACACACAAGCTTATAGCTACAAATAGGCATTCATGAATCCTACCTAATATATATTTTTTTAATTTTTTATACATAAATTCTGCATTTATATACATATATTATATATATATATATATATATATATATATATATATATATATATATATATATATATATATACAGAAAGAGAGTGAGAGAAATAGATTGCTGTCAATCCCTATAGATATCTATCTATATATAGAGAGAGATCTATATTCTTTGTGTTATAATCCATGTACTTACCTCATTCACTTCAGTGCTGGTTTGTATCATTTCTGCCCTAACTGTATACTGCAGTGCATTTTTTGTTTACTGCCTAAATTATGACTGAAAATGACCCTTGAACCAGCCTATCTACCCAGTTAAAAAATAAATTAGGTAAATAGATAGATAGATAGATAGATAGATAGATAGATAGATAGATAGATTATATAAAAACAAAATATACTGTTATGGTAGTTAACAGACCAATAAATCTAATACAAAAAATAAATAGAAATAATCTCTCCACTTTCTGCCCTGCTTTATTCTTTTAAGGATTATGGGGATGCCAGATCATATCCTAGTATAAAGTAGGTGAAAGGGTTTGAAGCTCATTCTGGACAAAGTGCCTGCATATCACAAAAAGCACACAAACACATGCACACTTTCACATACACCCAGAGACGCATCCAGCACTAAGTGGCCTAGGCAGCTGCCTAGGGCCTGTATTACCTGGGGACTGGCTTCCTATAAACAAACAGAAAAACATTTTACTTAAATAAAAAGGCCCCAACATTAGTAGCTCATTGAAGAAAACATCACAAACATTAGGGCCGTGCAGGAGAAAGAGCAGCAGAATTTCCATAAGCCCCAGAAACCTCAGCATTACGACAAAGACAACATCCTAAACCATGGATGATTTTAGTGAAAGATGGCAACATCCACAGGGAGATATACACAGCTACAGTGCTGATTCATAATGGGATATATATATATATATATATATATATATATATATATATATATATATATATATGTATGTATGTATATAGATCACCTTCATTTGCCTGACAGTTCATTTGCCTGATAAAAATTTCACGCAGCACAATTGCCTGACCATTCATTTGCCCGAGAATTAGTAAAAAGTGTATGTCCTTTTCCCCACAGTAGTGCGATCCTGGAGTTAGAATATATAGTTGGGGGGTGTGGGGGGCACAGCCCCACACTTAATATGGTTTTATATTGTCCACTCTGGTGTTTTATTGTTCACTAAAACCAAAGTAGGTGGGGGGCTATGCCCCCACACCCCCCATTGTAGGGGGCTGTGCCACCCACACCCCCCTAACTATATGTTCTAACTCCAGGATCGCACTACTGTGGGGAAAAGGGCATATACCTTTTATTTGCCTTTTACTAATTGTCGGGCAAATGAACTGTCAGGCAAATGAACTGTCAAGCAATTGGGCTGCCTGAAATTTCTGTTGGGCAAATGAACTTTAGGTCAAATGAAGGTGACCTATATATATATATATATATATATATATATATATAAATAAATATATATATATATATATATATAAATATATATATAAATATATATATATATATATATACACAGCAACAGCATGGATGTGTAATGAGTGTTTGTGTGTGTGTGTGTGTGTGTGTGTGTGTGTGTGTGTGTGTGTGTGTGTGTGTGTGTGTGTGCCTGTGCGTGTGTGCATGTGTGTTGCTCAGAATTAGACATTGACCCTTAATAATCAAACGAGGGTAAGTGTTTTAAACTTCCACACCAAATACCAGGTCTCCTTTAATTTTATTTATTTTTTTTTGTAGATCATTAAGTACAGTCTGTCAATTTCAGTCATATAGTTTCACAGCTGTGTTGTTCAGTGCCAGTGGTGTAATAGATAGCATACTTCCTTTCATTGTAGGAGGCTGCGGGTTCTCTTCCCACACCATGTAGATTGATTGCTGATCCTACAGTACAGCATGAGGGGAGATGGGGTGCTGCACTCCTAAGTGTGTCCTCATTTGGATGAGATGCCTAGTAACTATGAACTCATTGTCAGTTTCCAACCATTCCCTATTGCATATCATCAGCACACTGTTTTTTTATGATGTAACATTGGCAATTTATTCTTCAAGGGAAGCAGGCACTGAATTTGTAACACTAAAATGCATAGTTGTTTGCCACCAGCAATGTCTCATTAGTTACAGTTTTCTTTAATGTGGAATTATTCAGATTTGATTTACTTCAGATGGGATTGTGCATATTGACTGATCCTTGCGGATTATAATGATAACAATTTAAGTGGCCTTTTATGGAAGAAATGTTCTGAAATTAGTACTTTTGTCATTATTGGTTCATATATTTTGTTTCATTGTTTACTGAAAAAATGTTCAAAACTAAGATTTTAAAACACAGTATAACAAGTGGCAATGCATTAAATAAGGAATATAATTTAATGCTATCAATAAGGTCAATCAAAGAACACATGTTTTTATGCATAGTCCTAAGAAATTGTGCAGGGGTCCCATGTTTTGAAACAGCCCATAGGTAAACTTAATCCACCACTGGCCAGATGCATTTTCCATAGATGTTAGTTTCAATGCAGTTTCAATTAATGTAAGTTTCAAGGGGAGAAAAGTTTATTACTGCTGATATTAAGTCTGTTTTCATTGTGAGACTGTATTGTTTTGTTTAGAAAATGGCTAACAGTGTTTGTGTTATAAAATTTGAAATACAAGTTTTAAATTAAATCCAAATACCTTTAATCTTTGTAGAAGAAAACAGTATGCACACTGACAAGTTAAACAGTGTTTAAGATAACTGGGGAAAATAGCCAAGTAATGAGACAGTGGAATACCTGGGGGGCTGATCTATTACCCTGTCTGGGGCCTCATTTGATCATGATCTATCTCTGCTTACACCTAAATAAATATTAATAATACAAATAGAAAATATTGAGATGGGGTTATGTCTGTCAAGTTCCGTGAAGACCAGAAGGATGTTAGCTTGACATCCTTGAACCTTTGACCTTCAGCAACATGTATCATTCAGCTGGGGTTCTGTGGAGATGGAGACATATGTTAAGCAATTCCTGCTCAAGTGTGCAGTGTATGCATTTTAGCACAAAACTGAAAGTAATTCTAACATCTTCAGGAAAATGCTGATCAAGTTATCAACCATTATTCTCTGCAGAAATTTGGAATAAGGTAGAAATAAAGTATATTCACCCTGGAAAAGAGAACTTCCCATCGGTAATATTGGGTATTAACAATAGGTGGCCAGGTGGATAAAAATGCTGTAGGCTGAGATAGTTTATTCCTTTTCTGGTGTACTGTGAGGGCTTGTGTGTTATCCGGTTGGAAGTTTAGTGGACTTCCAGATGCATTTTCAATAAATGTGAGTTTAAAATGAAAATGTTTACTGTTGCTTATGTTGTCTGTTTTCAATGTGAGAATGATTTGATTTGATCATCAAATGTCAGCATTTTTGCTGTATTTTTTAAATTACATTAAAGCCAAATTTCTGTGATTATTGTAGAAATAAGGAAGAAAAAAGTATGCACACTGATAGGTTGGAACAGTGCTTTATGGGAACTGAGGAGACAGCCAAGTAATTGGGTATTGGTAGGAATGCATAGGGCTCCATTTGACCATGATATGGCATTAACATCATTGATCACAAACTACATATTAGTTTTTTGCCTCATATTCTTCCTTTATCCTTTGTTTTTCTAGCATTTAAACCAGTTAAAAGTAACTCAGGAACATCACCTGGTTACGTGACTTTCTCAAAGTCACACAGTAGGCACATTGAGGTAGAAAGAAGCAAAACCTGTACTTTTGACTACATGAAGCAAATGACTAAGAGGTCAGAGATGTAATGTTCTGCACTAATTGCAGTATCTTCACTTATGTCATTATTTTCAGATAAATCACTGAAGGTTATAAATAACTAAGGTTTACAATTACTCAATAACATCAGATATTAAGAGTTTCATCATTTTTGCTGTTCATGTGTTCAGAAAAATAGGTTCATAAGTTCATAGATATGTACTAGGCTATCGGCCCAAGGGCCTAAGTAAGCCTAGCCAACAAGGTTTCCTGTTTTAGCAGAGTCACAGAAGTGATCCCCAGGGTGTATTTCTTATTTCCCATCCACTCATCAAGATTTTTCTTGAAGACTGCTAATGAAGAACTTTGCTTGAAATAGATGGGTAGCTTGTTCCAGAGTATGGGAAGTCTCTGAGACAGGAATCTATCATAATGCAAATGCAAAACCTGTTGTTCTGTTAATGTTTTTCAGTGATTTGAACTTGTATTGTACTTACATTAATGAGGATCAAAGTATTATCAGTGTAATGAGTTGAATGTGGTAATAACGGAGATGGGTAAAAAAGTTAAAGTTGCTTGTCACTGAGAATTTGCAACTAGAGGTGCTAAGAAGAATATGAGAATAGTTTTTTATTTAGTGTGTGTGTGTGTGTGTGTGTGTGTGTGTGTGTGTGTGTGTGTGTGTGTGTGTGTGTGTGTGTGTGTGTGAGTGTGTGTGTGTGTGTGTGTATGTGTGTGCAAGTGTGCGTGTCTGTGTGTGCGCGTGTGTGTGTGTGTGTGTGTGTGTGTGTGTGTGTGTGTGTGTGTGTGTGTGTGTGTATGTGTGTTTGTGTGTGGAGGAGCTCTCTGCTGAGCTGAGTGTGTGGTAAAACACAATATATTACAACTAATGTGTTATGTTCTGCCTTATAAGTAATATAAAAGAAAAATGTTGCATTATAACCAAGTGACTTTTGGGTGGACAAAGGAGAGGCTTGGGGGTATCAACAAACTTTTATAAGTGCAAAGTTCCACATTTTAACCATACTGCAAATTTCCTTCCTAGTTGCTGTTAGCATGTCACATCTTAACCAACTATTTCGCATTATGCATGATAGTGTTTTACTCGGGTTCAGGCACCTAGGCGGTGCGACAACCCACTGTGAGACAACTGGATGTGGACAGATGGCAGTATGGAAGTTTAGCTGCAGTGACAAATGCCTGCAGACAATTCCCTGCGAAAAGAAAAGAACCCCCTGCACCCTAACCACAGGTGTGAGACAAAATCCCTGTATGTGATCTACACACTACGCCCCCTAGAAAACACCGTGTGCAACTAACACTGTAACATGTGCCTAGAATAGGATGCCAAGTGGGCATTAAAGTGGTACACTGAAACCTGTGTGCTGTGGGCAAAGCCTTTATTAATGCAAAATGTAAAGTAATGTGGGAAGTGCTTGGTGCATACTAAACCATGATATAATCATAGCTTATAGAAATGTGCCACAGCACACAGGTTTCAGTGTACCACTTTAATGCCCTCTTGGCATCCTATTCTAGGCACATGTTACAGTGTTAGTTGCACACGGTGTTTTCTAGGGGGTGTAGTGTGTAGATCACATACGGGGTTTTTGTCTCACACCTGTGGTTAGGGTGCAGGGGGTTCTTTTCTTTTCGCAGGGAATTGTCTGCAGGCATTTGTCACTGCAGCTAAACTTCCATACTGCCATCTGTCCACATCCAGTTGTCTCACAGTGGGTTGTCGCACCGCCTAGGTGCCTGAACCCGTTTTACTCCACGTTTTGAAGACAGAAGGTTGACTATGGCTTGGTCTGTTGAATTTTTTTCTTGTTGGTGTTATGGATAGTATGGTATTCATGATTTTGCAAGCCTGTTCTTACATGTGTTACTTGATTGCTTGATGGTGACTGTGTTTATATTTTTCCTTGGGAGTGGGGTGGCTATGTGGGGCCTAGAACTTTTTTTAATTGAGTTTTTTTTCCTGTAGAGTTTCTGCTGGTTGAAGAACTGATATGTGATAAAATATACTACCCCTGCTTTTATATCACAACTGCTGGATACCCTTTTCACTGACAAATAATGTAAAAGGAAAGCATTACATTGCAATAAAGTGCCTTTTCTGGCAAGCAATGGAAAACAGGGCATCAAAGGAACTTTTTAAAAGTATAGACCAACCCTTTAACCATGCTGTGAGCTTCCTCCCTGGTCTTTAGCAAATTATCCACATTTTGCCCAAGAGGTTGTGTAGTGTTCCATATTCCTACATGTTCCATGTTCCTGCAACCTGGGCACACGATTATCATTCCCCGCTCATTACTTGAGTGCTTACATATTTTCAATACTGTCTTTGTATAAAATTTTCCTTTGAAGTATGTGCATTGCACAGTATAAACACCAAAACATTGTATTAATTTAAAATAACACTCGAGCAGTAGGATTAGAACAAAAACCATGACAAAACATAACCAATCCTTGGTATAAAGTGACCGCTCCACAACTAGTAGTCCAAAAAATGAAATTTATTCCAAGATGCACAAAAGTTCTGCTCGACCACAATAGAATGAAATACAACGATAATCTCAACAGTAATGAAGTAAGCGCTTTCCTCTGTACTCTTGTCAGACTTTTGATAAGAGATTCCTCAACCAAACTGTTAGGGGTTATACTAGATAATAACCTTAAGTTTGATCTGCATATCAATAAAACTATTAAAACAGTTAATAAAAAACTTGGTTCACTATATAGGATCAAGCCCTTCCTAACGCCATTAGCCAGAATTGTAATTGCTTGTACACATCTACTCTCCACCCTCATCTATGCTTCCCCTCTATTTACAAACCTCAGCAAAACTGACCATAATAAACTTTCTAGCAGCTACAGATTTGCTACCGATGCAGCCTACAGAACTCATCACTGTCATAACCTAAATCTACTAGGATGGCTTGAACTGCCTAACCAGCTTCAGGTTAACCAAATAATAGTTGCACACAAGATCCTGTACCAACCAGATAATACACCCGTACTTAAAAACCTCATCACCCCCTACAGTAACATTAGCGCACTTCGTTCATCTGAAAGACTACTAGTTCAAACTCTCAAATCCAACAACACAGCTGGTAAAACTTTATTTCCTAACTCTGTTGGCAAAACTTGAATTCTCTTTCTGCTAATCTTACATCTGAACTCTCTCTACCTCAATTCAAGAAAAGTCTGATTCAGTACTTTAAAAAATGACGGCTGTGTCCTTCTCTTAATCCAGACTAACTCTAACCATCACTCGTGTGCACATGGAGGACTTCTACTTACACTTTATTGTTTCTTAACTTATAAATCCTATGATCTCCTTGGATCTACTACCAGATTAACCTACTAGACATTCAGTACCCTATCATTCTTAAAAACACTGTCTAGAATTTTCCATATGAGTAAAAATGTTTGTTTGTGTCTTTCGGCTTTTCCCGGTTAGGGGTTGCCACAGCGGAACTCCGGTCCGCTAATGATTGGCGGTTGATTTTTTATGTGCCGAGTTTGCCAGCCCTGACACACAACCTTCAGCGAAGGTACACCCCATTCACACATGTCTCCACACAGAAGACGCTCTAGCTGAGACTCAAACAGCACAAAGTCTTGCTGTGAGGCGACAACGCTACCGCAGCACCACCACCGCAGTCATCTGAGTAAAAATGTAATGATTTGTTTGTGTATCTGTTTTTGTGTTTGTTTACATCTGTGTAAAATCCTTTTATTTGTGTTTTATTTTGTGTTTTAAACTGTAAAAATGTAACAGTTTGTTGAATGTCTTTTTGAAGCCTTTCTCCCTGGGCCTCCACTGAAAATGGACATGTATCCAGTCGGCCTATCCCAGTAAACAAATGTAAAATAAAATAAAATAAATAAATCTTTAAAATAAGGAAACCTCAGCATAAGAAGACAAGGATATGTAGTTTAAATTAGCAGAGTAATTAACATGACAATTTCTTAAAGTCTTCTTCTGAGACTTGTTCATAGACAATTCTAACATTCAGAAAATCATCACTGCCTCATTAAAAAGCATGTACCTTAAAAAAGTATTAAATCCTGAAATGGGTTATTGTGAGCAGTACTATGCCATACTGTCCCTATTTTTTCAGAGGCCTGTGATTTTACTTCAAATGTTTGCCCTCTTCCTCATATAATTTTTTGTGGAAAAAATCACTCGATGATTATAGTCAGTTGGTAGAGCCAGTCATTACAGTTTTATACCGCTTATTCAAAAAATGCACACTGACATAAAATTTAAGTGAACTAGAGTAACATTTACAAGTTGTTCCCAATTTTTTTAGACCCCCCCCCACCATTATTTTTGGCTATACTCACATTTATTGACCCCATAACACATTCTGATCTAAATCATTTCTAGTGTCATAATTACCGTAAACCAGAAATAGAGTGCTAGCTGCTTCATGCTGCTGCATTTACTTGATGCGGTTTTGTGTTTCTCAGTGTCATTTTCCTTGGAGGGGCTGTGAAACTAACATCATGTGTATGTTTATGATTGTCACTGTATTTGTTATTTCATTATATATTTGACTATCTCCGTACATCAGAGTCATTAAGTGTTTATTAAATTTCAGTTGGTCTGCCACAGTAAAGTGATCCTGTAGGTCTTTTTCCCAGAATCCTTTCTAGCTCTTTTAACTTCCATTTAAATCAAATGGTAGTAATGAGGTCATAGGCATTCTGAGTAGCTTCTAAACCCTATTTTCAATTTCACTTTGATTTGTGTTCTTAGAGCATCTATTATCTCTTTAACAATAGTTGTAAACTCTCAGCTAAATAGATTAGGTGAATTGCAGGTGTTAAGGCTTCCAGTGTTAAGTTCAAGTGTTGACAGACCCTCTACCACATTCTTCCTGAGATGTAAGAACTATTGCTGTTAACTAATCACTCTTTGTTCTAGATCAAAGTACTTTTAACAGTCATTTATACTACTTTCACTAGTGTCTGCAGTAATAAGATATGTATTTTATACTGGATGCTGGCAAAATGTGCTGTATTTGTTTAAAAGTATTTTTCTTACAGCGCAGCACAGAACAAAATAAGTTCAACTTTCTGTTCTTGAATTTGGGTTAATGATATTTTTCTCTTTCTGCTGAGGCACAGATGTCTTTGTGCATGACATGTTCCCATCTCTGTTGTATTGGTAGCTATACCCATGACTTGTTACAGTGTAGTGTAGCAACCTTTCTTTCAAACCATAATCCTTGAATATAATAAATTAGTAGCTGTGTAGGGAAATAGGGGAGTTGTTAGATCGTATCACATATTCTAAACATTTTGGCATGGCATATTATTTTTTTTTTGTTTTTCTTTTAATTCAAAATATCCTATGTGCCCCACCACCAGCTAGCTACTGTGTCCCATTATGCACCACTAAGAAAAGGAACCTGGAACCGCCACTGATGGAAAGATATGCCAAGACATTATATTGTAATGGTCAAAAAAATCAATAACTGTCTCAGCCTGTACTGTACGACCATGAAATGATGGAAATAATAAGGAAAGAAACAGAACCTGCTCATATCAAGTTAGCAAAAAGCAAAGCATTAGACACAGATGACTTTCCTACTGAAATAACACAGTATTCTAATGGAGTAGCTATAGTTCTTACAAGACTGTTCCTGGAAAATTGGAAGATAACATTACATCTGCTTGACTTTAAAATGTATGTTTATACCAATCCCGAAAAATGATGAGATGACTCTCTAAAGTATCACACAGTTACTCTGATTATCACATTCCAGTAAGATATCAAAGGAAAGGAAACAGGAAGGAACAATATATATCATTGCAGATATATGATGGACACTGGAAAAGGCAAACGAATATCAAAAGGATACCAGCATATGTTTTACTAATTATAATGTGACGACTACACTGTGAAGCATAGGTAAACAGACCACCTTATAGTCTTAAGGCACAGTCTTTACATCACACATGAAACAGCAGCTGAGGCAGAAGGAGGAAAAACAAAAGGTATATAGCAAGGCCACATAATCTCCCCAAACCTGTTTATTTTATACTCAGAACAAAATGTCAGAGAAGCAGGACTAAATAATGAGAATTAAGATGTAGAACTCCAAAGAAGAATTATCACAACTTTCACTGTGTTGGTGAAATCGTGTTGATTGCTGAAATTGAAGATGGTCACTAATACCTGCTTATCCTGATTAAGCAACATTGTCTCAAAATGGATGTGCACCTTATTATAAAGATTTTAAACATTAATCACTTCAGCCTCACCCAGCTCATAAAATCCCCACCAGACCCAACAAAGGGAACGATAAAGGATCCTTCCTGGACTGGATTCTAGTCTCTAACCCCAACAAAATTTCCTCAGCTGGAACACTCCCAAAAAACCTCAGCAATCATCTCCCAGTCTTTATTAACCGCACTTCCCCATCCAGTCAAAGCCATCATCAATATAAACAAGCAAAGAACTTGTCCCCATTCAACTCCATCACCTTCAACAATATTGTAAAAGCAACAAGCTGGCATTTACTGAAAACCCTCCCTCTACACAATGATGTTCAATACTTCAACACCACCTTCACGGATACCCTAAACAGCCTAGTACCTATACATGTACAAAGGATAAAAAATAACCATGCCCCTTGGCTTACCAAATCCATTCAGTTTCTCATGCATGCCAGAGACAAAATACGGAAGTTATGACAGAAACACAGAAATACCCCAGACCTACTAAAATTCAAAGAGCTTCGCAACCATGTAAAAAATCTAGTCAATAGAGATAAAAAAGAATATTACGTAAAGCTTCAGACCAACCACCAGCAGAATCCAAAGAAATTCTGGAATACTGTTACCTCACTACTTAACCCAGGCAAAAAAAAAAAAAAACCCTGCCTACTCCCCAACAAATGTTCAGAAGAAATAACCTCCAGTTTAAATACCTTCCTTATCAACTCCAAAGCTGACATCAAGCAAGATACTCTCAGACAAATTACTGCACTAGCCAAACATCCACAATTAGATCACCTACCCTCTCTCTCACCCATACTCAACCCCAACTCTCACAAGAACGTATCACCCAACCCTCTTCATCCTTTACCCTAAAGACTGCTACTAAAACTAAAATCCTGCTCCAATGCCCCTGATAATCTACCCACAGAGTACCTAAAAATTACTGGTCTATATTAGATACTCGAACATTTAAATGGTTGAATCACTAAACAACAAACTTTAGTGATCGAATGCTTAAATGTTCGAATATCTATAAAAAAGATATTTAAAAAAAAGATAAAGTAAAGGGTTTAAGCAGGGGGCAAGCCCCCCTGCACCCTCCACACCCCCACTACTTAAATATATCAACTCCGAGATCGCACTTCAGTATGCTACATTGCGGAAACAGAAAATTTCCTATTTCCTTACACTGTAGAGCGATCTTGGAGTTGATATATTTAAGTAGCAGAGGGTGTGGGGATGCAGGGGGGCTTGCACCCCATTTTACACCCTTTAGTTTTTCTTTTTTTTATTTTGTTGTTTTTTTTTTTAATTTTTATATATATTTGAACATTTAAGCATTCGATCACTAAAGTTAATTCTTTACTGATTCAAACATTTAAATGTTCGAGTATCTAATATAGACCCAAAATTACTGCTGATAGTATCTCTTACCCTATAAGCATAGTTATAAACAGATCCATCCTTGAGTCCTATGTTCCCAAAGTTTGGAAAAAAGCACTCATCCTCCCTCTCCATAAAGGAGGCAATAATATCACTAACTTCTTACCCATTACTATTCTCTCCACATTTTCCAAAATCCTAGAAAAGTGCATCAATTCTCAAGTTCTCCACTTCCTTCTGGACAACCAAATACTATTATCTTCACAGCATGGCTTCAGACCTGGACATAGTACCACTACTGCCCTTCTCTCTTTCATGTAAACTGTAAACAGAGCCTGTGATACTGGTAAAATTGTCTCAGCCCACTTCCTTGACCCATCCAAAGCCTTTGACACCATTTCCATTTCTCAAAACTCCATCTCTCCTTTCTTAAACACCACCACTGACATTTCCCAAGGCTCCATACTTGGACTAATCCTATTTAGCATATTCATAAAAATCTCAACTGTTCACCATCTCAAGGAACCATCATTCAGTATGCAGATGACTCCACTATCATCTGCTCTGCTAACTCTATTTCTGACTTACATATACTAACTCAAAATGCCTTTTTCTCTGCCAAATCCTAGATGCACAACAACCACCTAGCCCTAAACTAAAAAAAAAAAAAATCCAAAATCATTCTTTTCACCCCCAAGAAAACAACTCCCTTAAATAAGACCAAGTCCACCATTTTCTCTCTTAACAAATCATTAATAGAAGTTGTTACACATACAAAAAAGTCCTCGGAGTCACTATTGATGAACATATGAAATTCGACCTTCATATACAACAAAACATTCGCAAAACGCTCAGTAAACTTGGTACCCCTTACAGGCATAATCACTTCCTAAGCTCATCTACAAGAATAACCTTAGCCGCAACATACCTTCTACCCTCTGTCCTCTACTGTGCCCCTCTTCTTACCAGTATCTAAACCTCCTCAAAACTCAAACTCGAGACATGCTACAATAAAACTGCCAAATTCACAACCAACTCCAAGTACTCTACCCATCACTGCACTGCCTTAAAATAACTGAAATGACTAGAACTACCTAACTACCTCTCCTACCTGCAACTAACTACAACTCACAAAATGCTCTTCAACCCCCAAGACTGTCCTGCCCTTAGATCAACATTCAACTGCTCCCACCCAAATAGGCCCCTTAGATCAGGGGATCAAAAGCTCTTACAAGTTCACAAGCCTACTCTCCCACTTGGCCAGCTTCTTTATTCTTTCTCAATAGGCAAGAACTGGAATACTTTGCTTCTAATCATAAGAACAACGTAAAACCCCATCCCATTTCAAAACTTCCCTTCATATCCACCTTTCTTCATGCTGTAAGTGTACTTGCACCAAGCCCCCTAGAATACACAGACCACAATATTTCTTGCCATCACTGATTTTTATGGAATTGTACTACTATATATAAATTATAGTCACAATTAGCCATGTGTATACTTACATTGAACTAACTGTATAAAATTTCTATTGGTCAAATATGCTCCTATTTCAGTTTCATTTCAACACTTGTATGTGCTATTTCCTTGTTATTGAGTTGTATTTTCTTTGCAACTTCATTATAATCATATCTTGTTCTGGATTAACTTTTCACCCCCCGCCTCCACTGAAAATGGCTTCTGCTGCCCCAATGGACTATCCTGGTAAACAAAAAGCAAATAAAAAAATAAATAAATAAAAGATCCTGATGGCTGACAACCCAATGGCTTATAATTGCTAAACTTGTTCTTGAAAAGAAAGATATAAAAATAGCAAATAACATCAACCCGCTTGGATTAATACTAAATAATGAAATTGTAAGTTGTCAAGAAATCCACTGCTCTTGTAAAAAAATTCCATGAAGAATTTAGATCATCATCAACCCCTTTTTTCTCATTTTCTACATGGAGTTAGGGTGCTGCATCAACTAATACCATCTTTCTCCATTCAGTGCTACTTTTTTATCTTCTTTGGCAGCAATACCTGACTTTGGCAGGGATTCTATCAAGCAATCCATCATCTCCTTGCTGTGCATCCCTGTTTCCTCTTGGCGTCTTCCTGTTTCTCCCAAATTGTCTTCATCAGATTATCTTTTGCTTTCTTGAAAATGTTTTGAACAACTTTAATCTGTTTTCTTTGACCTTCTCTGCAACTGGAGCTACTCTGGCTTCTGATCTTATGTTGTCATTTCTTCATCTGTTCCATAGTGTGCATCCTACCAACCATCTCAGCCATTTCATTTCCATCACTTCTAGCTTCTTCATCTGCTCTTCCTTTACTGCCCAGGTTTCCATACCATGCAGTAATACTAGTCACACCACTCTTATGTACATCTTACTTTTCAGGTTCTTTGGCATTCTTTTGTCATACACTACCTCTGACACGTTTGGCCATTTTTCTGCAGCTCCTTTGATTCTAGCTTTGACCTCCACATTAGACTTTCCTTCACCTCAACCACCCATCCCAGATACTGGAAGCTATTTATCTGTTGCAATACTACCTCCTTTACCTCAGTCATCAGCTTCTTCTAATTCCCCCATTTGCTGTCATGACAACTGTCTTATCTGTACTCCATTTCATCCAGTGTGCATTCAGTTTTGCATTCCATTCCCTGATTATTTGCTGAAGTTCCTGTTCAGAGTTTGCTTGTAATGCTATATTTCCTGCATACAGCAGTTTGTTGATCTTCCCCCATCCCCAGTCGGTTGGCATAATTATTAAGGCCTTACCTTCACAGATACAAAGTACTAACTTTGATTCTGACCCCCAGTTATTGGCTAATTTGGCAAAAGTCTTCAAACTGAACAATTGCTTCCCATTGTAGAAAAAAAGTACCAGGGGATGCAGCATACTAGACATTGTTTGTATTTCTAAAGAAATTACTGCTACTTCAAATCAAGTTTTACCACCATTGATGTGCAGTGACCATGGGGTTACAAAGGTTAATTTGGTGCTAGATAATTCTGCCAAACTGAAATCTAAACCAATGCACAGAAGGTTAATTACAGATTATATGGAAGCCAAACATTCACTATGTAAAACTAACTGGAATGAGGTGTTCAGTGGAAAAAGTGGAGATGGAATGTAAAAAGTTATGAAAGAGAAATTGTTTGAGTGCAAAAAAAAAAAAAAAAAATGTTTAACATCAGGATCTAAGCATACCACATCAGGGGGTATGTTTCCATATGAGCAAGATATCTGATTAAGATGAGAGACAAAACATATAAGAAATGGAAGAGAGGTCGAATTACAACTTGGAAAACTGAAATAAACAAGCTGGACAAACAGATTAAGCATAGTGTCAGACAAGATCAAGAAAAATGTGAAGAAAATTTATATAAAGATATTGAGCATGATAGGAAACCTTTTTACAGATACATAAGATGTGGAAGGAGGAAAGACACATAAATTGATAAACTGTGTGCAGATTCTAAAATTTATTCTCAGACACAACAGATTATAGATATATTTACAAAATCTTATACAAAACAGTTTGGCTCCACAAAAGGGGTAATAAGTTGTCCTAGTGACATCCAGGTAACCCCAGATACTGGAAATTAAATTACATTGAAAAAGAACTGCGCAAACTGGATTCAAACAAAGCACATGGAGGAAATGGAATTAGTAACAATGACATGAGTACACGTCAGCAAGAACTTATGGTACCAATATATATATATATATTACTCACTAGGTCATATAAATATGGGGAGATTCCTCAAGACTGGAGACATGCGCTTATTTAACCTGTCTTTAAGGGAAAGGAAAGTAGGACAAACCCAGAGTCATATAGACCCTTAAGTCTACTTTCATGTTGTGGAAAAATAATGGAGAAGGTAATATTGGATAAGTTATTGTCACTAGTGAATAGGTTGAGACTTGAAACCATATATCAGCATGCATATGTTGAAAACGGATCTATCACCACCTGTAACACAATGTTCTATAACAATATAATAACAGCTATGAATGAAAAATTGTGATGTGATGTAATTTATATTTGACAGGGTCATTCACAAAACATTGATGTACAACTAGATATTGATGTACTTTTGATAAGATGGATAGCTGAATGGCTTACACATAGAACATAGCAATTATCATACAGCAACTGGACAGGTAAAATCCTTGGTTACAGTCAGGGTGTCCCACAGGACTCTGTCCTAGGTCCTTACTTGTTTAGATTGTATCTTTCAGACCTAACTTTTTTTTCATCTGAGGTGTTCTACTGTCTTTATGCAGATGACTTGAAATTGGGTGAACTGATTACATGTGTTATTGATAAGGCATGTCTGCAAAATATGACTAAATTGATAATTTGGGCACAGGAGAATAATATGCTGATAAATACATCAAAAACTAAGCATATGAGATTTGGGTGACATAAATTGAAAGGTAAATCTTTAATACAGCACACAGCAATTGAAACTGCAGACTCATTTAAGTATATGGGTAGATTCAGCTATGAGTTTTTCTAATCATATCAACCAATTGGTTAATGATAATTATAGAACTATAAGTTGTATAAATAGATTTATAAAGTCTAGGAAATCAAAAATGATTAAGTCATTGTTTGTTAGTTACATTAGACCCAAACCTGAGTATGGAATTACAATATGTGAACCCTATAAGAAAACAAGCATGAGTAAACTGGAAAGAGTACAGTGGAAATATACCAAGGGCATCAATGGATGTGAAAATTTAAGTTATTGTGAAAGACTAAAATATCTGAACTTGTATAGTGTACTAGTTTGGATATTTTTAAGAAAAACCTAGACACTTATTATGCAAACAAGTGTTATGGTATATTGCTAAGCTAGAAGGGCTTTTAATGCTCATGCTTGAAATATTTATATGTATGTATGTATGTAAACTGATAGACTAGTATTTACCCGTGAACCAGTATGAAAAGCAGCCCCACTGGGAAACCCTTTCTAAGTCCAGACATCATTAGTACTTGTGTCATTAGGTCTTTTACAAAGCATGTGCTGATTTTATCAATGTTTCACAAACATCCAATGATCACAGGACTGTCCAAATCAACTTTCTTGGGACCTCGTTATATGCTTTTTCCAATTCTAGGAATGCCCATTTGTACTGTTTCCTTGTATCTAGTTTTTTTCTCAAAAATCTTTCTCACTGGAACAGTGGGTCAGTTGTGCTGCATCTTGATCTGAATCTGACCTGCTCATCTCCCATCTTACTTTCTATGACATCCCTCCTCTGAGCAAGTAACCAAGGAGTCTGAATCCTCTCCACTGGCACCTATGAGGGACGTTCACTTGGAACACAAATAAATTCACACAGTATTTCCAGATGCAGCTCTCTGTATCAAGCACAATTTCCATTAAGACCACACAGAGAACACACTCAGTCCTGGCGCCAGTCCCCCCCCCTTCTCTCTCTCTCTCCAGGCCCCCAGTAAGACTCCGCACTGGCATAGCTATAGAGTTGAGTCCTCAGATGTGTGTCCAGGCCAAGTCCTCCACCACTCTGTTTGTGAAACTAGTGTGCTAGTCTAAGTAGCTGACACACACATACTCTTTGATTTGCACGCACACACACACACACACACACACACACACACACACACACACACACACACACACACACACACGAGAAAACTGGCACAGATTTACTCGCTCTGCTACCCTTTGCCCAGATTATAAGGTAGTTATTGCCACCAGACACTCTAAAGCCAGCTTTTCTAAGGGTTTTACAGGGGTACCCAATTATACTGAGTAAAATTAATATTAATACAAATGGTAGTTTTTGACCAATGCACTAAGCCTTTCAGGAGTGGCCACAGTGTCATCAAATAAATATAAGTACTCTCAAAGGTTAAAACATTCTCTGAAAGAGCAGCCACAATGAAAAGTTTAAATATATATAATAATAAATAATAAATTCATAAACTCCAATGCCCTGGATAAACTTATCCACACCCCCACCAGGGGCAACAATATCCTAGATCTAGTCATTACCAACATGAGTGACCGGTGTTCCACACCTGAAGTCAATGCCTCATTGGTCTGATCCGACCATAAGCTAATTACCCTAGCTATCCACATCCTGCCCCCACCCCCCATTAAAGAAACCATGGTAAAAAATGTCTCCAAAGCCAACTTCATGCTTCTTAAGACAGAAGTGGTGAACTTTATGACACCCATGCAGATGGACAATGCAGTTACGACTACTGAATCCTACACAATTGCACTTTATCAGCACTTACATGAGTGCATGGATCATGCTATCCCAAACAGAACCAAGACGCTATCCTCCAGAAAAAGGAAGCCAATCTGGTGGTCCCCTGCTATAAACAAACTGTACAACAGAAGGAAGAAACTGTTGCAAAAGAGAGTAAAATCCCATGAGTGGAGGAGCTCCCTGGTCAGCCTCAGTAAGAAGCTGTGATCCCTGATAAAATCCTCCAAAGCTAGTTATGAAAACAAAATCGCCACTGATTCTAAAGACAACCACAAAGCATTCTATAGCTATGTCAAGAATCTCAATGGCAACACTCAGATCTGCTCTGAGTCACAGCACAATGGCAATAAATATATAGACCCAACTGATATTACCAACCTCCTGGCAGATAGGTTCAGCGCTATCTTTACCCCCTCTCACCCCCTAAAGAGCCCATCTCTATACCGGAAGAATGCAAAGTTCCTGTAATCCTGGCTGCACAGGTAAAAACCACACTCTCCAAAGCCAATAACACAGCATCCATGGGACCAGACAACATCCCAGGCTGCATTCTACATGAACTACAAAACGAACTGGCACCCCACCTAAGTACCATGTTCAGTCATAGCCTTACCTCAGGCTTTGTGCCTGCTGAGTGGTGCACAGTGATGGTTATCCTACTCCACAAGGGGGGAGCCACCACGGACCCTGGGAACCACCTCCCCATTAGCCTGACAAGCCTGGTCTGCAAGGCCATGGAACATATCATCATGGAACTTATAAACAAAGACATTGGTAATCTCCAAACTCTAGACCCCACCCAGTTTGGGTTTGTAAAAGGCAGATCATGTCTCTTAAACCTGATAGACTTCTTTGAAGCAGTCACCAAAGCCATAGACAAGGGTAAGGTGGTTCACACAGCCTATCTAGATCTTGCCAAGGATTTTGACACTATCCCCCACTCTGGAATTATAGAAAAACTCACTAAACTAGGTATAAATCCCTATGTCACAAGATGGGCTGCCAACTGGCTCACTGACAGAACCCACACTGTGAAAGTAGCAGACTCCAAATTCAACTTCAGACCAGTGACAAGTGCAGTACCACAGGGTTCAGTCTTAGGTCCTCTCCTATTTGGTATCTACTTCTCTGAAGTACAAGCTAACACAGAAGGTCTTTGGCTAATGAATTTTGCAGATGACTGCAAACTAGGAGCCATAATCGAAGCTCCTAATGATGTGGACATCCTACAAAAGGGCCTCACTGAGACAGATGCCTGGTGTCAAAACCATGGCCTCTAGCTCAATGCCAAAAAGTGCATTGTCATCTCCTTTGGTAAAAACTCTGTACCCATGAACTACAACATAGGCGGTAGTATACTTAACACTGAAAGTGTGATAAGAAACCTTGGGACACAGGTGGACAGTAGTCTCTCCTTTGATAATCACATCGCCACAGTAGTCAGGAAATCCTTCTACATGGCACACCTCATCACAAAAGGTTTCTCATCCAGAAAAAAAGAGGTCATTGTTCCCCTCTACTCATCACTCATTAGAGCCATTATAGAGTACAATATCCCTTTTGGTATTTACCTCACAAGACACCTACAACAACTGGAAAGACCGCAGAAATACCTCACAAAGAGGAATACTAGCCCCAAACAGATGTCCTATGCAGACCGTCTAAAAAAACTCCAGCTTTACTCCGTTGCATATCGCCTACTCAGAGGTGATCTCTGCCTAACATACAAAGCTATGTCAAACCCAGAGCTGTTGGACATGCTCCACTTAAAGAAATCCCAATCTCTCCGAGCTACACGCTCTAGGGACCTAAACCTTGTCACCACAATAAACAGAACATGCCGGAGGGATAGATTCCTGTCCCAGAAACTTCCCATACTCTGGAATAAACTACCTATCTATATCAAACAAAGCTCTTCATTAGCATTCTTCAAGAAAAATCTTGATGATTGGATGGGAAATAGGAAATTCACCCTGGGGATCACCTCTGTGGCTCTGCTCGACAGTGCCACAGGAAAATAATTTTCTTGAGTGGCAAAAGCCAGGGTACCTTTTTGGCTGGGCTTGTATAGGCCCTGTGAACCTAAAAGAACATGAAAATACTAAATATCTATTTACAGTAAATAACAGGGTTTCAGTCGCATAAAATATTAAAATAACCCAGATGGATAGATTCACACAGTTGCAGAAAAACAATACTTAAATAATCTCACTATATTTTTCTGACTTACTACTCCTTGGTTACTTACTAAAACAAGGCAAGATGAAGTGGGCGAGTGGTCTTAGTTCCAAAAACAAACTAATCTTGAGACTTCAGTTTCATCTAGTATTAAAACATCATTTTGGTGTTGGATTACAGAATGACGTCACTTACATCTGGTCATCTCACTTCTGGTTCCCACAATACCCCCCTTTACTAGAAACTGAACCAGAATCTCACATATATGTATTACCATACACACAGATAGAGCTTTGCTAAGATGTGTTGCAGCTTCTGGAAGTCATAAAGCAATTTCACACTTCCACCCTTCCAGAGTAGCAAATAGTTCACCCCCAAGGACAATACAGAAGGCTTCCTAGCAAAGACTTTTTGTCTCTGGTTGCATTGAGACCTGTGAGATAAAATCTTTATGGCCAGAATTAAGTAATTCAATTTCAGGATATTTTTCTAAGTGTTAGCTGGGGCTGAGCTTAACCTCTTCTCTTTCAGTATCCTCAGTTACAATATTAATTTCAACAGTTCTAATGCAGTTTGACATATAAGCGTATTACTTTTTTCTGTCCAGCAGGACCCACTGTTGGTATATATTTTTTTAACACAAGCAGCTTTACAAATACATTTTCAGCATAAGCACCTGTACACATCAGTTTGATATACAAATCACATATAATTCTTTACAAAACTCCAGCTAGCTATGCTGGCATATGTTACACATCCAATGACTTATTTCTCCTGGCATAGCTGGCAATACCTCACATCGTCACACTTTCTCGTACTCTGTGTATCCATTTATCCAAAACCTTCTCCAGCACTTGCAAGCAGCATGACAGACATTTGATACTTCTATATTGCTGAAAGTTATAAATATCCCCTTTGTTTTGTACACTGGCAGTAAAGTACATATTGTCCAGTCATCTGATATATGTATTTCTCTCCATGCTGCTTTGAGTAGCCTCTGGTGCCATTTCTTTCCTAACTCACCCAACATGGTGATCATATCAGCCATTAGCTCTTCTAAACCTACTGCTTTCCCTGACTTCATTTTCCTTTGTACTTTTCTTATTTCTTTGTTGGGTGGATTCTTATTCATCTTTCATTGTAGACTTTGTCTGGGGGCACAGCAGCTTTTGTAGGGTTTCATTCATACATAAGCTGCTGGAAGTGTTCCTAAAATCTGCCTTTGATATCATGTGAACTGATGAGTAAGTTGCAACTGACATCCCTTTTAAATGGTGTCTGATGACTGTCTTCTTTATCTTCATGTCTTTGCCAGAAAACCTGATAAAGTTTCTTTGCACCATCTGCTGGGTAACTTTCCTGAAGCTGGTAAGGTGCCTCTGATACCTTGCTCTTTGATACTGACACTGCTTTCATATATTTGTTGTTAACCAACCAGTATTCCTTCTTAGTCTGGTCCATCCTTTCAGTCTCCCACTTTTTCTTGCACTCCTTCTGTTTTTTGATAACCTCCTGGACCTCTGCATTCCACCATCAGCTTTCCTTATGTACTTTATTTCCATATCAGTGTCAGGCACATAGTTGATCTATAGTCCTTGCCCATGCTGTTTTGAGATGCAGTGTCAGACACATATTTGATCTATAGTCCTTGCCCGTGCTGTTTTGAGATGCAGTGTCAGACACATATTTGATCTATAGTCCTTGCCCGTGCTGTTTTGAGATGCAGTGTCAGACACATATTTGATCTATAGTCCTTGCCCGTGCTGTTTTGAGATGCAGTGTCAGACACATATTTGATCTATAGTCCTTGCCCGTGCTGTTTTGAGATGCAGTGTCAGACACATATTTGATCTATAGTCCTTGCCCATGCTGTTTTGAGATGCAGTGTCAGACACATGTTTGATCTATAGTCCTTGCCCGTGCTGTTTTGAGATGCAGTGTCAGACACATATTTGATCTATAGTCCTTGCCCGTGCTGTTTTGAGATGCAGTGTCAGACACATATTTGATCTATAGTCCTTGCCCGTGCTGTTTTGAGATGCAGTGTCAAGACACATATTTGATCTATAGTCCTTGCCCGTGCTGTTTTGAGATGCAGTGTCAGACACATATTTGATCTATAGTCTTTGCCCATGCTGTTTTGAGATGCAGTGTCAGACACATATTTGATCTATAGTCCTTGCCCGTGCTGTTTTGAGATGCTGCCAGTCTTCCTTGAACTATTGTGTTTGGTAATCCATTTAGTGGGTTATCACCATTTACCATTTCCCTTGTATCATATTGTCTAGAAAATGTTTTATCATATTGCATCCTTAGGACAAATTCCATATTCTTTGCTCTGTTCTCTAGTATTTTACATTGTAGTATATCAAATGATTTGCTAGAGAAGATACAGGCTATACTTACAGCTATTTGCTGATCCACTTCCTGGTTTCCCGAGTGAATAACTCTATTAGTGAGAATTCCTCTCTCTTTTGGCCACCACATGGTAGCAGTAATCATAAAATACTTCTGTTTAGTACAACTAAAATCTAAATGCATATCATCTAGGTCAAAAGAAGTTAAATAACAAGTTGGCATCCCATTTTATGCAGGCCTAATTTGACCAATTATTGAGTATGCTGCTTCTTTCAAGATATACCTTTCTAGACATAAGAAATTGGAAAGACCCCAGAGGATCTTTAGTAAGAATATTGTTGGCCTAAACTCCCTGAGGTATCAAGAAAGGTTGGATGCACCATACCTTTACTTTATAGGCTTTTGTTTCTGTTCTTTCCCTTGTGTTCTGTGTCAATAAGGATTCTAGCCTCCTTAATCTCCTGTATGTTTGCAAAACAAATAATTACAATAATACTAGAATGAGGGACTTAAAACTCCAGCACACATAATAACACAGGTTGAAGAAATGCATTTATTTCACAATGCCAATCCAACCTCTGGAACAAACTTTCCCTTAAACAAAAAACAAAACAAAGTGACTTCCTAGGGTCCTTCAAATCAGGCCTGGATGACTAGATGGGTACTGATAATTTTTACTCCAAGACTAGCCTGCTTTGCATTTCTTGAGAAAGGGACAGCACATCATGAGGCTGATACTGGCAATGTACTTGGGATATCATTTGTCCTGGCCTGACCTCCAGTGCCCCATATCCAAGCTGGATCTATCAGCACATCTCATAACCCCCTCCCCTACTTACTCTGGTATCAATGGGGAAAGTCATGTATCCTAAGGGCTTCCTGTGATCTCTGACTTCTTTGCTTCCATCCTGTTTTTTTTTTCCGCCTTTTAGATGCCCTACTCATTCCATACCCTCCTCCCGTGCTCATTTTTTCATCCAAGGGTAACTCCACTCATTAGACCATTCCTTCCTTAAGGCATCATCATCATCAATGAATGCCCCCCTCCCATGACAGACATGCCCATCCCTCCTTGCCTCTCTGTCAGTCACTTAAGCCGCTAATTGACCCCAGGTCGACTGAGCTGTAGATAAGGCTTTATTCCTCTATTCCACCAGAGTGTCCACAAGGTATAAATGGTCTTGTGATTCAGTTATTTTGTATTTCCTATGATGTTATGATCCTAGTGACTTGTGGACCAACCTAAGAAGAGATACCAGGCATAACATTTTACTATTTGATTAAGCAAATATTCACTGCAACTCATTTATTAATTATCTGCCACCATATTGTTCCTATTTATAGCCATTGGACAGCTGGAACCAGTCATAACAATTAGTGAATATAAGGCAGAGAAATAAACTTGGACATAAAGTTAGTCCATCATAGGACACTTACACAAACATTCACTCACACATGACATGCATGGACAGTTTGCAGGATTAGCAAAATAGCTAATAACATGTCTCTGAGATGCAGAAGGAAAGTTGAACACTTCAAAAAATAGAGACAAAGCAAGGAAATGTAGATTCAACAGACTGCATATCAGCTTGCAACTAAATCGGAAAACTAAGAACTGTGAGACAGCAGAGTTAACAGCAGAGTTAACAACTTATTGTACCACTATTCTGCACCAAACTTCATTAAAATGTGACAATATGAAAGTGTTAGGCAGGAGACAGTAAGTGTTATGCCCTTAACATCATCATTCTTACAAACAGCATGTTTATTACATTAGAAGAAAATAAAAATGCATATCATAAAACATGCAGATTATATTACACAAAGTACTTAAGAGGAAGTACATATTTTACTCTTTTTTTTTTCTTTTTATAGGCACTAAAATACATGTGGAATAATTTGTTTTAAGTTACATCTTAACCAAAGCCAAAATAGTGGGGGAGCAGTGGTCCAAAAAAATAGGGATGGATTTTAAAAACTACTCTTATAAAGTTAGAAGGTTGCTAGAATAACTGTGAATCAGCATGCCTTTCTGAAGGATATGAAGTCAGAAACTCAAGTGTCCTGCTGTTTTTTATTGACTGCAGTCTTCAATAATTTGGCAAAATAGCCCCACAAATTTTACAAAGAATAGACCAAAAATATGTGGCAGAAATGTGAACATTCTGCAAAATTCTGTACAGTTGAAATGTATGAGGTGATTGAAAACTCTGAGGACAGACACAAACTAGTCTGGAACCCAATATATCTACAAGTTCACAGACGCTAATAAAAATTCTTAACAAACAAATTAAGAAAGGGGTAGACCTTTGTCAGGTTAGCAAAAATAAAAGACTGAAAATTTCTGCTTAAAGTGATTGTAGTAGTAATTAGGGGTTACCAGAAATTCTGAAATGCAGCAATGAAAAGAAAAACTATGCAGTGTGCTAAGAGTATTACTTTGTTTGTTTGTTTGTTTGTTTGTTTGTTTGTTTGTTACCAATTAACTGACTTTTAACAACACTTGAAATATGAATATTTATGATTAGTAAATAGATCATTTTAAATGAGAGGTTCTCGAGTCAGCTTCATGCCATAACAAATGTTTTAAGTTATTCTCCAGTACTGATTACAATGCATATACAAAACAATTTGTGTCAATAAAAAACTAATTGCCCTGGTCCCCTTCAGTAAACACATATCACACAGAATGACATTTGATGACTTTTATTAAACGTCCATAAACATAACTTCATTAACCAATATTATTTATTAGTCACAACATGAACATAGTATAGTCGATAATAATTACAACATAACCATCCGTGTAACTGTTAACTACAGCGGAGTGCCTCGTTCACTCTGACCTAATAAGCAACGTCCTTAATTCCACTCATTTATTTATTTATGAAGCAGCGTCCCATCACTCACTTCATTTACCACTTAATGAATTAAACATCCAACAGAATAAGCAGAGTCTATACCTCCACTCGCTTATTTTACTTATCAAGCAGCATCCAACTTCTCACTTTCCTTTCCAAACTCATTGAAATGAACATCCAAAACCAGAGGGGGAACAGAAGAGGCAAGCCTGCCTTTCTTCTCTGCCCTAACCAAACATATAAAATAACCACTATCCCTTATTGTTCCACCAAATGAGAGAGGGAGGGCAGGTAGCAAGTTCATGCCAAAATGCGATTCCTTACCCAGTTACACTTAAAACATATTAAGTCCCTCCCTACCTTTACCTCATTTCCTCCCAAACATCCCTCATTCCTATTTAACCCTTTCATTCCCCCACACTGAGCTTGATCGAAGGAAGGACACTGAGGAAACTCGGAGCTATAATATATAACATTAAGTATCATGTTTTTTGCTTATTTTGTTCTTTATTTCTTTGTTATTTATAGCACTTTGTGTACTGTGTATTTTTCTAGCTAGTTTCACTGTGTGTGAGGTATTAACTGGAAATTGTCCACTTTTATTAAGCATCTGTTGGGTTGTTTGTTTCTAATAACTTGTTGCAGTTAAACTCTTTTTTCTAGAGGCTCCTTTAGCTGTTTAAAACTTTCATTTAAAGGCTCACTGCTGCTTTTCAGCTGTGAGAAACATTTCAGTAATTTGTTCTAAGTAGTGGGGATATTTGTAGCATTTCCATATTCAGGCTTGTATTTGGGCCTAGTGTTTGTAGAGGCTGTGTGTCTGAGCACATATTCAGGGACATCTTGGTTTAGCCAAAGCCATCAGGCATTTCAGTGAGAGAGAATTGTTTGATGTCATTGGCTGACTGAGGTCACCTGGACTACAGCTTAGACTAAGCACCGGCGGCTTTGCAGTTGCCCTCCCCTAGTGTAAATTTGATCTGGGACCCTCCTCCCAGTCTAGTGTCATTACCTCATTCTACCCAGTACAGGGAGAACATTTGATAAGGCCAATCAGCTTAGTTTCTGCTACTCCTTTCTCTCTTTCCTTTCTCTCTTTCCACTTAAAAAATAAATAAAAAATTGATCTGCTTTTACTGTATTTGTGTTTCTTCCTACTTTATTTTGCTTTTGCGTCATCTTAAAAGTACTCAGTTGTATTTATTACTGCTTGGTGTAACTCATTCTAAGCCTTTTAGTTTAAGCACTTGGGCTTCAAACCAGTTGTTTTACATTAAGAAGGTTTGTGGTCTGCACTGTAGTGGCTGAACAGGTAGCTTACATCCTTCTAAGTTGGGAACTGCTGATTGAGGGCTCAGTGTCTGTTATTCTAAAAGTGTATTAATTTTGGTTTAAGCACTTGGGCTTCAAGCCAGTTATTTTACATTAAGAGGGTTCGTGGTCTGCACTCTTGTGGGAGGAGAGGCTGGACTCTGCCCTTCTGAACTGGGAATTTCTGGTTAAAGGCTTATAGTGCCTGCATATTTGAACTGCTTCTTACTGAAATTGGTACACCTTGTTTGCTGTAGCATAGACTAGATCCAGGCCTGCTGAATCTAGCTTTGTTTGTATAACTTGAGCACTAATCCAGGCATTCTTTAAAGTATTCAATTGTATTTATTACTGCTTGGTAGTAACTTGATTAAAGTGTAGCTATCATTCTAAGTCTTTTGGATAAAGCACTTGGGCTTCAGACCAGTTGTTTTACATTAGGAAGGTTTGTGGCCTGCACTGTGGTGGCAGGACAGGTAGCTTACATCCTTCTAAGTTGGGAACTGCTGATTGAGGGCTCAGTGTCTGTTATTCTAAAAGTGTATTAGTTCTGGTTTAAGCACTTGGGCTTCAGGCCAGTTATTTTACATTAAGAAGGTTCGTGGTCTGCACTCTTGTGGGAGGAGAGGCTGGACTCTGCCCTTCTGAGCAGGGAATTTCTGGTTAAAGGCTTATAGTGCCTGCATATTTAAACTGTTTCTTACTGAAATTGGTACACCTTGTTTGCTGTAGCATAGACTAGATCCAGGCCTGCTGAATCTAGCTTTGTTTGTATGCTTGTTGTTTGTTTGCTTGTTATTTCCCTGAAATGCTAATTTCACCTAAACGCGGCTTTTCAGCACTTCTGTGGATCCCTAGTGATATCTGCATTGCTTAATGTACTTATTTCCTTGTTTCACTTGAAAGAAAGTTACTGTTTGTCGTTTGTGCATTTAAGTTACCTGTAACATATTGCATTTAAGTCACCTGGCACTTGCTCACTAAGTCAGCACTAAAAAATTAAAAGCACTACACCCTCACAAACTCCCCTTGAGTACCTTGTTCCCCATTGGCCCTTTTTTCAATTATAAAGGAATTCCCAATACTATTCTAGCATGTCCAAAGGTCAGTTGTCAATCTCCTCTCCGGTCCAGCTGGTGAATCTGGGAATCTTGAGGCAATGTTACAACTGCCTCATGTACACAGGCAGCCCTCTCCTCCTCCCAACAAATTCCAACACATGTGAGAGATGCAACCATATATCCAAACTGGAGGCTAAGCTCTCTCAACTCAGTACTGGCGTAACCAGTCAGGAGGAGAAGGAAACCACACTCACTACAATTCCAGTCTCACATAGACCTACCACGACAGCAAACCAAACACATAAACACACAAAAACATACTCAGAGGCTCTAAATAAAAATCTGCCTAAGCAGCAGAGACCTCCAAAGCAGACACCCAAGCAACCGCTACCCCAAAACAAAACACGTGCAACACATAGCTCACAAAGCCAGTGTGCCGAACAGTCACAGCCCTTAAGGCTAAACAACACACCTGATACACTTGTAATAGGTGACTCTGTCGTCAGGCACACTGACATCCTGCTCACCAGGCTGAACAAGGAGAAGGTCATGGTGAGCTGCCTGTTGGGCGCTAGGATCCGCCACATAACACAAGCACTCAGGACACTATAAGAGAAGTACAAATATGACTCAGTCATTGTCCATGCTGGTGTGAATGACCTGAGATGTACCTCCCTGGGCTACATGAAAAGAGACATAGAGGAGCTTCCTGAGCATGTAGCCCAGGCCGGTATGACCCTGACCTTGAGTAGCATCTTACCCTCACCAAGAATGATGCCACAATATGAAGACAAGATGATCAATTTCAACAATTGGCTTATATATTGGTGTCATTCAAAGGGGATCCAATGCCTGTCAGCCTGGGATGACATGCTCGACACGCCACAATGCTTCGCTAGGGACGGCTTGCAACTGTCACCCCTGGGATTTCGGATATTGGCAAAGGCTCTTGCTACCCCCATAGTGCCTTTTTTAGGCAAGGCTCAAAAGACAAACCCACCTCCATAGGTATCACAAGGGATAAGAAACTAAGAGTAATGCTACTCAACGCCAGAAGTCTAAACCTCAAGATGCACGCACTCAAAACTCTCCTTAGCATGGAGAACATCGATATCTGTGCAGTAACAGAAACCTGGTTCAAGGCTCCCGAGAGCACCCAGCACTATCGGGTTATACCTCATACCATGCTTTTCGGCCCCAAAACTTGGACCGAACCACAAAAGGAGGGGGAGTATCAATATTCATCAAAGATACCTACACCTCCAGGTTGGTGGCATAGCACGAAGTATCAGAGACTATCCATGTGCAACTAACAGTGGGTAAAACTGCCATCCAGTTTATAGCCTGCTACAGACCACCCTCCCAAACCCAGGAACCCCACTCGGCCTTCCTGAGAACACTGGAAAATATGAAGGTCTCTCCAAACACCATTATATTGGGCGACTTCAACTACCCAAACATAGACTGGGAGCATTACTCTAGCTCCAACACCCTAGCCCAAAGGTTCCTAGAATTTATAAACTCAAATGCTATGGAACAGCTTGTTACCACTCCCATAAGAGGGGAAAACATACTGGACCTGATCATCACCAACATGGGGACTCTATGCTCCAGACCAGAAGTGTATCCCTCACTGGTAAGATCAGATCATAAACTACTCTCACTGGATATTCACATCCCGACCCCACCCCCTGCCCAGAAAGCCACAGTGAAAAACTTCTCTAAAGCAAATTTCGCACTCCTCAAAACCAAGGTGGAATCCTTCAAAGCCCCTGGGCCTGTGGAAAATACGGCCCAGACTGCAGAATCCTTTATAAACGCATTCTATGAACACCTTCAGGAATGCATGGATCATGCAATCCCAAATAAAACCAAGACCCAATCCTCCAAAGGCAGACATCCTGTCTAGTGGACCCCAGCCATAAACAAACTATACAATAGAAGGAGGAAGCTACTACATGATAGATCAAAATCCCAAAAAGGGAAGGCATCTCTGATCAGTATTAGCAAAAAACTACGGGCACTCATAAAATCTTCTAAGTCCAGCTTCGAGAGAAAAATTGCACAGGACACTAAGGATAATCACAAGGCTTTCTTTAGTTATGTTAGGAACCTGGGTGGGAATTCTCAGATATGCTCAGAATTAGTCCAAAATGACAAAAAATACACCGAACCCACAGACATTGCCAACATCCTAGCTGACAGGTTCAGCACAAACTTCTCCCCCCTCCCCACCAAAAGGGCAAATATCTATACCGGCAGAGTGCTGCCCACCTGACATCCCAGATGCTCAGGTAAGAGCCGCCCTCTCCAAAGCAAAAAACACAGCATCAATGGGACCAGACGGTGTCCCGGGCTGCGTCCTACATGAACTCCAAGAAGAGCTAAACCCAAACATAAAACTACTGTTCAATCTCAGCCTTACTACAGGATATGTACTCAAAGAGTGGCGTACAGCAACAGTGGTCCCTCTCCACAAAGGTGGTGCCTCAATGGATCCTGGAAACTATTGTCCCATAAGCCTGACCAGCTTGGTCTGCAAAGCTATGGAAAGAATCATCATGGACCTCATAAATAAAGATATTGGGGACCTACAGACACTGGATCCTACCCAGTTTGGCTTTGTTAAGGGCAGATCCTGCCTCTTAAACCTGGTCGATTTCTTTGAAACAGTCTCCAAGGCCATTGACGGGGAGAAGGTGGTCCACACAGCCTACCTGGACCTCACAAAAGCCTTCGATACAATACCCCATTTGGGCATTATAGATAAGCTCACCAGCTTAAATATAAACCCCTATGTCACTAGATGGGTTGCAAACTGGCTCAAGGACAGAGCCCACATGGTTAGAATTGCTGGAGCCATGTCAGACTCCAAACCAGTTACAAGTGGTGTCCCACAAGGCTCAGTCCTTGGATCTCTCTTGTTCGGTATATATTTCTCGGAGGTACAGGCCAACACGGAAGGACTGTGGCTGAACAAGTTCGCAGATGACTGCAAACTGGGCGCCATAATCAACTCTCCAGCCAACACAAGTATCCTCCAAAAGGGCCTCATAGAAACAGACAACTGGTGCCAGAGCCATGGCCTCAAGCTAAACGCCAAAAAGTGTATAGTCATCCCCTTTGGCAAAAACAAAGTGCCCACAAATTACCACATAGGTGGTAATCCATTAAGTACAGAAGAAGTAATTAGGGACCTGGGGACCCAAGTTGATAGCAATCTCTCATTTGACAACCAAAGGGGTTAGAAGAACATTTTATATAGCCCACCTAATCATGAAGGGATTCACATCTAGATCAGGGGAGGTCATCGTGCCTCTTTACTCATCCCTCATCAGGCCCATAATTGAGTACAATGCCCCTTTTGGGATGTACCTTACCAGACACCTGCAGCAACTGGAAAGACCCCAAAAGTACCTCACCAAGAGGATCAAAGGGCTCAAACAGATGCCATATGCTGCCCAGTTAAAGAAACTCCAGCTTTACTCAGTGGCATACCGCCTGCTCAGAGGCGATCTGTGCCTGACATATAAAGCCATGTCCAACCCGGAATTAATGGACATGCTGCACCTCAGAAAATCCAAATCCCATCGAGCTACACGCTCGAGAGACTTGAACCTCAGCACTGAAATAAATAGGACATGCTGGAGGGACAGATTCATAACCCAGAGGCTCCCTTCACTCTGGAATAAAATCCCAGTCCAGGTTAGGCAGAGTCCCTCATTGACTCTCTTCAAGAGGAATCTTGATGAGTGGATGGGAGATCGTAGGTTTACCCCGGGTATCACTTCTGTGTCACTGTTAGACAGAGGCACAGTATACTAACCTTGAAAAAGGGTATAGCAAAATTAATTTAAAATGGGTGGCGAAAGCCAAACACACTCTGGCTAGGCTTATAAATGCCCTAGGGCAGATAGCCTAGTATGAACCTATGAACCTATGAACCTTACTTCCCCTACCCTCTTAATTTCTACTCTGAGTTCTATCTAAACCCCCACCTGAAGATGTTCCTGAACAAACTGGTTTGTTACCAAACTTCACTTATGATGGTCATGTCACTATTTAAACTTGCATTTCAGTTATGGAGAATAAAACGGACAATTTCTTTATTGTCTATATATTGCCCACACTGGTTTGAGTAACATGCAACAGTACTTAAAATATTAAAAAATTGTATTTCATGCTATATGTTGATGTTTCTAGGGTATGCTGACTTTTGGATTGAGTTTATGTTGAATGAATCATTCACATCTGTTAAACTGGTCTGATGTTTGTGCTTTGATAAGCTACAGCTATAAAAGTACTGCGGTCATTTCTCAGGAAATGGTTATAAATTAGTATCCAACAAGGGCAGAAGAAAGCTACTCTGTTACTTTTAAGCTGTCATAGTAGCAAGCTTCATGATTTCTCTTTAGCTGTTTCATTCACATTTATCTGGCATCCATATTGCATTACATTTACAACTATTTATTGTGGCAGTTCTTGGAATCCTTCAGGGCATAATAATTTACAATCATATCACTGTAAACTCTTTCTCTGCAGAGTAACACTGTACTTTTTTTGTTAATCTGAATAAATAATTACCAATAAAAACAAATTGCAATGGTATCCTGCTTGTGGCATGAATGATGTGGGAATGTAAAAGCAATTTGGTAAAATATAAATGCTTAAAGGAATAAACTTCAGATTACCTAAGATTTTGAGATAAGTGCGATTCTAACAGCCATATTTACATATCGTACAGCTATGGCCAAATTGATAAACCACATCAAAGCACCCACTTCATTTAGTGCTTTTAGCATAGAGCTTTACTAGTTAACAAGGGGTCTATATTAGATTCTCTAAAGCCGACAATGTCGAATCTGACATTGTCGACACAAGAATAGCAAAACTGCCGAACATCGAACAAGTAAACAGAAATCTCCGTAAGGGAAGATTTCCATTTACTTCAATGTAGTGCGGTCTCGGAGTTGGTATATTTAAGTAGCGGGGGTGTGGGGGGTGCAGGGGGTCTTGCCCCCTACCTACACCGTTTAGTTTTTTTTTTGTTTTTATTTTTTTTTCTGTACATTCGATGTTTTAACAGTTCGATCACTAAAGGTCAATCTTTAGTGGTTCGAACTGTTAAATATTAGATGTTCTAATATAGACCCGTTAACAAGAAATGAACAAGAATAATTCTCGCACAAATAAAATATTCTAGGAGGGTAACAACATAAATTAAAAAATAAAAAGCTGTATAGAATGACATCAACACTTCAAAAAAATCATAAAAATGATAGGGGAAATAAGCTGCAGGAAAGCATCAATCTTCCAGTCCAATTATATCAGCAGGAGGCTGATGTCCATAAGGCTATGTATGTATAGAGTTTCATGCCATTGTTGTTTGATGGTAGCTCAGTTATAAGCGACATTACACAATATGTCAGTCTGAATTATTTTTCATACATGAACTAAGCTATCACAATGCTCAGCTGTATTAGTTTGTCAGTGGATTTTGATCTAGACTACTCGATATCAGTGCAAATTATCGCTTCAAAACAATTGATTACAGGGAAATTGCAGTGCAGATACTTATTTTCGGTTCTACTATGGGTAACCAAACAGCAAAGCAATGAGCACTGGAAATGCAATAAATAAATAAATAAATAAATAAATAAATAAATAAATAAATAATGCCCAAAATATAGAAGGGTAAAAAAACAACTTAAAGTGGTTTTACAGGGGAAAGCTCCCCTATACCCACCCAGTATGTTAGACAAGCCCCATCCCCAAGTAAATCCACAATCATACCAATTCAAAGAAAGGAGAAATCTCTAAAAGAATGGGGAATCACTGCCTTTGCACACTCAAAAACCTCACCTACAGTGATGTTTTATAGAAAATAGTAGTTGGCATTATGTTGATCAGTGTCTTTTCCTTCCTGCAGCTGATGTTCAAGGAATTTAGAAGGAAGCTCTTATCTTCACAGTATTATGGAACAAACTACAGGCAGCAATCTTCATTGTAGTTTTTGAATTAAAAAAGTCTTCTAAGAGTAAAAAATAGACTTTTACAGAGCAAAATAAACAGTTATATGTACATCTTCTGTTGATAAACTTTGAATGCCTGCTCCTTTAGCAAAAAAAAAAAAAAAAACATTGAATTAATGACTCACATGGGGAGAAAAAAAACACAAAAGGGTCTCATTCAATAACTTAAAAAAGTTATGTAACTCCTGACGTCTTCTATGAAAAAAGTTATTAAGAAGACAAAACTGTATCAAGTCCACCGTGACTTAAGCAGAACTATTTTGTCAAAAAAATGTAAATTAGCTCATAGTCCAAGGATCAATGTTTAATGCTATTGTGTCAACCTCCAAGCCTAGGAAGGCCTTTGAAGATTTTGCCATCTGCACACATTTGATCAGATACACCATCCACCAAATATTCATGTCGATACTTTTAATGGAAGGTTAAGTATCATCTCTTCTTATCTTAGCAGAGTTCCACAATCTCCCTACTCTGCTATGAAATAAATTCCTCAAAACATTAGTTTTTCTTGATTTAATATCCACAAACAAGTCATTATTTCTCATCTACAACGAATGACCCATTTTATTAATCTTAGTATTTGTCTCACTATGTAAACATTTATAAATGATAATTACATCTCCTCTAACCAACTTGTAATTTACTCTAAAAAACGGATAATATCTCCAAATTGTTCATATAAATGGCTTTCTCTCAGGGACAGAGAAATTGTGCTCAGTGGAACAGTAAAAATCTGGATCACTGCTTCTGACAAAAAATAATCCTGCAGCCAACTAAAATCTAACAAATAACGTGTTTAGCTACTGCCCCTAATGGATAAGTTCAGTTGTTTCACTGTTAGTTGTAGATGCTCATCAACTAATATGCTTACCCTCTCCAAAAGCCATCAATTGATTACTTTTTTATTTATTTTATCGATCTTTAATTATTTTTTATTCATTTTTTCGCACTGGTTGCTTAATTATATTTTCTACACTTCTACTGACCACAGTGGTTACTATGCTTACAAGCATTTTCTACTTTTGCAGTAGTTCTAGTTTTTCTCTGTACATTGTGGACGATGCAGTTCAGTCATCTTAACTACTTGTTTTTTGGATGGAAAGACATTTTGATTATTGCCCCTTGATGCCCTTTTTCTTCTCTGCGATGGTACTTTAGCAGATTTTTTTTTCAAGACACTGAATCAGAACAGCTTTGGAATTCCTTTCCCTAAGTTTAGAATTGAGAACCATATTAAAAAACTTGACATCAGGTCGTATATAGAGAGCACAAAGTGATATCCGCCATGAATAGAAAAAAACTGCTACTAATATTTTATTCATGGTGGACAGTGCTCACCCATCAAAATGACCGAGTCTCTACCTTTGATAATTTTCTAAAGGCATACAAGCTCTGCACAGATGACACAAATTTCTATAAAACAGCTAAAAAGACATTAGGGAGATTAAGGAACATGAGTTATTGGTTAGATCTGTGCCAAGAGACCTAGCAAAACAAAGAGTTTTAGTCCAGAGGAAAGGTGCTACCATCATCAAAAGCATTGTAATGACAGGATGGAGGTATATTTGCTATGATATGTGTCCTTTTTATGAAGAGACATTCATGGTAGTCGGGAAAAAACAAGAGTGTGTGTACTTGGAATGTAAGATTTTATTCAGATCCCTTACAACTCTGCCTAAGATCACTTATAAGAGTAATTCAAGGCTTAGAGATAGGCTGATGCGACCTGGTATGTATGGCTCTGATATGGAAAACAAGGTCTGCGATTTGGAAGAGTGCCCCAGACACACAGTATGCATTTATAGAGATGATTTACTGTCCCATTACATTAAGGGACTAAGATGCTAGAGTAGAAATGATTTAACCACCACATATCCCAGACTGTATATACAATGCACTGTCCATATAACAGGTATTGCAACAGACAATAATCAAGGAGGTGAGTGTGCATGTTCTGAAATACCTGCTTGATATTAGAAATGTCTCGTCTGAGCCCTGTTATCAAACATATAATTTTGAATCATGATGGTAATGTGAAGACCTTAAAGTTTTTGTTCTCTTAAAAATGCATCATGATTACCTTGACATGGATATCATTAATGTCCTCTGTAAAATCAAGGCATTTTAGTTATTCACACTCAGTACCCTACATCCTCAAGACATAACTAATGAGTTGACAGTAAAGTATCTATTGTGGTATGTATTAGGGTATCCCTGTTAATTCAATGCTTGTCCGTTTTCTTTTTCCTGTTGAACTCGTTTTTTATCATTATGAGCTATTAAATGCCCTGCTCAGATTTAGCAAACCATATGAATTCAGTTCTTATATTTATCTCAAAACCACTTGAAGTTAGGTTTTCTAATAATTACAAGGCTAATTTCTGCCTTATTTTATGTTTTATGACTCATAAAAGCTCTGTTGATAAAGCGACCTTTTACTATATAATGTGCATACTGTTTTTATCTGTTTTAATCTTACAAGCCTGTAAGGCTAAAGTACAAGATTCACTGTAAGAAATAAAGGTTTGCTTGTTTTACACACACACACACACACACACACACACACACACACACACACACACACACACACACACATATGCACTCCGTCAGTTTTTCTAAAGGATTCAGTATCTACACAGGGATGGATTAACTAGTGATACATAATATGATTAGCGATGTAGTGGTAGACAGGCCAAGGAATGAATGCACAAGATCATTTATGATGAAAAAAAATGTTTAGCCCCATTGGTATAGTTTTACTTCAATGGTTGTCTGTGATAAAAGTTATTTCCCATCAAGCATATAGCCTTACTTCAGTTGTTCTGAATAATATCATGGTTAGAGTGTCATGTGGACATTGTATACACAATTTACTTGTGCAGTAATGTAAACATTTACCCGCCCATCAAATAGAAAGATTTAGTGTAATAAACATCTGTGCAGCTGCAGCATAGAGTATGTTTTATATTTGGCCAAAGAACTTGCAAAATACTTAACAGACTAAGACCATCTGAAATTTTACATATATAATTACTGTAGTCATGGGAAACTGGTGTGTTCTTTGAATGTTAAGCATATGGGAATATATGTGAATATATTAAAGTAAATATTCTCAAAGTACACAAAGTAAATAAAAAAATTGATTTTAAGTTTAAAGTTCTGGATAAGTTAACTGACTTACCCCAGGGTGGAACAAGGAACAGTTCTTGTTAAAATTAGAGACTTGTGCTGTGACAGAAAAAAAAAACACCTGTCAGAGGCTGAATGTGACTGCAAGTGTTAAGTGGGAGAGTGATGTGTGTAGCTAGGATATAACATGAATGTGTGGAAGTGTGCATAGCACAGATTCTAGTAATGTGGGATTTCTGCACATCCAAGACTGCCTTTTGACAGGTTTATATTAAATAGAACATCTTGTCCCTCTCTACAGAAGAGAAATCAGCATGCACATGCTTATGAGATTATACTGCTGGACTGTCACTAATGCAGTTTGAATTTCAGCACTGCCAAACAAATATGGAGGCTGAATGGCACCTGGCATCAAATGTGAAGGTGAACTATAACCATGAGTCCAAGAGTAAAGTTACATTAAGAAAGCTCAAACAAATCTGTTTCTATAATTAGTTTACTAAGTACAACCTGGATCCCACAGCATAAGAATAATATGCAATGCTGTCCTGAGTTTGGACTTCCAACTTCCACATCCAGATAGCTCTGCATACAGGTCACTTAATAGAACAGATTATCTTACTGATATCTCTGTGAACCAATGCTTTTCAGTGCCTATTTATCTATGGTAACTGCATTTTACACAAATTATTATTTTCACAGACACACACACACACACACACACACACACACACACACACACACACACACACACACACACACACACACACACACAAACCCACACACACCCACGCACACACAAAATTCCCAGGGAAGGTAGACAAAATTCCTCAGTTTCCAGCAGTTTTCCTCTTGAAATGGTCATACTATTACTACTCTGGAAGAAGCCAGAAGCTTCCAGTTACCAGTTGCTATGAAATCCAGCCAACTGTGAAACACCCCAGTTAATTTAACAAGAATCCACTCCTGTGTGTGGGTATATCAGGATTTACCTATGAGTGATGTGGTTTGATCACAGGGGCAAAACTTGTGTAATTAAACAAAGTCAACCATGGGTAAATCCTGATAAACCCCCCCACACAGGGGTGAATTACTGCTATTATGCAATATTCATTAAAAAAGAAATAAATTGTTTAGCATTTTAATGTCATTGGATAAATGTACTTTAATGTTCTTCTGCACCTTTTTCCTTCTGGTAGGTGAGTGAAGCATTCAATGTGCATGCAAGGAGGATGCATGTGCCAATGCTTGCACATTATATGTTTATTGCAGCTGATCACATTGCTTCATTTTTTCAGTGGGTGTCAGAGTCCCATATTCTTGCAGTTGCTTCTAGTGGTGGCATCACAACCCTTTTTTTTTTTTTTTTTAATTAGTAGATGTGTATGCCTGCAGAGTGCATTGCTGCCCGGACTTATGTTGAGCAGTTAGCTCTCATAGTGGGTTTGTTTAGTTAACTGTATACGTTGTCTTTTTATACAACTTTATGCAGAGAGGTTTAACAGATTGTCATGTGTAAGTTGAGCGGCTGTACGAAAAAGTAAATATCCACGCAGCATGCCAGCAAACTCTTTTCTGTGAGTCATTCTGGATTTACCATAAGCACACTGATTAGGCAGTCCAATCTGTATGCAAATGTTTGAATGTTAATGTCCATTTATTTTATAACTCTTTAATTAGTACTAGACCCAAGCAGACATGTGCCATACAGAATGGTAACCAATTGTGTAAATAATGGTTGCCCTAGTCTCATATAAAAATAGTGCATATTCCTATAGCCACAACATGTTAAATATAAATAAATGAACTTTAATTAAATAATAAAGAAAATAGTAAAAGTATATAGTAAGCTATGCTATGCACAAGGAAATTAAAAAAAACAATAAGCATAGGTAGGATGCATACTGAAAAAACTAAGCTCCAGATATCCAAGCCCCCTGGCCAGTATTCTGCAAGAACTCTGTCATTAAATATCTAGTACTCACAGGTGGTTCCACACAGATGAGATAAGGCAGCTACTCCTCACAGCATACAGTTATATAACATGCTTTCCCCTAGCACCCAGTGTCCATGACATAGCCATCCCATTGCTAAGGAAACATATAACAGCAACTAAGGTTTGTGAAACCATGTCAACATCTGCTTTCCATAAATACTGAATCCCTTGTTGTCTTTAAAGATAAGGCCTTGTAACAATTTCACCTAATGGTCTTTCATGCTTGTTTGTTAGTTACATTAATAAGAGGTGCTAGCATATCTAGGCAATGAATAGATTTCATGGTCCATCTCTGTCCACTGACATTCTGAAAAAAATATCACACTTCTTCCATGAGAATACATACTGTATATAAACATGAAAGGAAGAGAAAAAAGGAGAAAAATACATTCTGTGTTAGCTAGTCAGATGTTATCAAAATAGCTTTACCTTTAGCCTGGAATTACCACTTGCTTCATAGGGATGTCATGCTGCTCTCCATCTTAGAGCTGTTAGGATCTACTCTTAAACTCCAGCAGTCCCATAGAGCTATAGCACTCAGCTAATGGAATGATAACGGAACTGGGAAATGAGATGATGGCAAAAGCAGATGGAGGCAAACAGGTAACAGACTCCCTTCATGGCTCCCTAGATTATAAACCCACCAATCAGCACTTACTGAGCTCAAGACCTATGGGAAGAGGGTTAAATGTCTGGCAAGTACAGCATTGGAGGAGATGCATAGAAAAATGCTCACCAACAAACGCTTATAGAAAAAAAAAGGTATAAACCATACCTCTGTTACTAAACCACTCCTTAATGGATAGGAAAAAAGTTTTAAGTGATGATTTCTTTATTTATAATTATTTAATGCATATTTTAATTGACTGTATAAGTTAAATGCTCTGGAGTGCTCAGATGCTGAGCTGAAGTAGGAAATATCCAAAACATTTTCTTTTACTAAAGCTTTCTACCTCATCTTGTCTACAGCTCAGCTGTGTTTTTGTTCTTTCTGCATTTGGCTTATAATAGTATGACATCCTTTAACATTTTTATTTTTACTTTATTGATTTATTAATTAAATAAACCCACTAGGCACACATGTTCCTTTTCAATGGCAGCTCTAGAGCACTGTAAAGTGAATTGCTTAGAGTCATACAGCATGCAAAGGGAGGATGAAGAAGTCAAACCCTAGACTACAGGAAGCAGCTTGTCAATAGCTCTTAGCCTTAATCCATCAGTCTAACTGCCAAACTAGTAGCTAAATTATTTTTCTTAAACCTAGAATGGCTCCTAAAATCAAAACGTCCTGATTCACACTTACTAGAAAAGATTTTTTTATTGATTGGTTAAGTGAGTAAGACCACTGGGGCAAGGATCCTCTTACAGAAGTAAGCTGAGTGAGTGGTCTGGCTAATTAACTTGCTCTGAGTCACGTAGTTTGCAAGTAAAACCTGAGTGAATCAAATTCAGTACTACAGGATGACATTCACTATCATCTTGTAGCCTTAATTATCTGATAAAAACTGCCGGAAAGACTTCAGTCCTTCACTGATAGCTAAGTTATGCTATTCAGGGTCACAGTGGAGTCAGATCCTGACATAGACAGTAATAGGAATGAGGTGAAATTCAGTTCTAAATATGACACTAGTCCATCACAAGATGCTCTCACACTGCAGGCTTTCCAGTGAGCAATTTATCTAAATGCATGCTTTGGCATCTAGGGGCAAAGTTATAGTTAGGGTGGGACAAAGGCCTGTGCCTCAGGTGCATGTTATTTGAGTGAATGATTGGCACAGCAGAAAAGGTGCCAAACATTCCTTACAATTCAGTAGGACTGAGCAAGACTGTGCACAAGTACGTGGTACTGAATGTGAGTGTGCACAAGTACTATTAAACATTTAAGCATCCAGGCTTAACATCACAGCTGCTAAACAATTAAAAAGACAGTAAAGGAAAGAGCTGCTATGCAGAAATATGGTAGCTGTTTTCCTATAGTTGATTTTTTTTTTGATCCTCAGCTTGTAGGCAAAAGCTGTAAGATTGCTCGTGGCAGCAACTGTCAATTGCCTCAGCCACAGCTCTGTTTTTGAGAGAACTGACGTACCAGGCCAACAATCTTACTGAGATAAAGAAAACATGCAGACTTGGCACAAAAGACACAAGAGACAGGTACCAGACTGGTAAGCAAAGTATTGTTAGCCACCAGAGCTAAATACTGAATTACTTTGCCACCACCTCTCAAGAACCAAGACCTCTGGCTAATAAAATTTGCAGACTATAAACTGGGAGACATTGCCAAGTTCTCCAGTGACACCTAAGCCCTTCAGCATGAACACCTAATTCACTAGTAATGGGAACAAATGAGTACAATATTTCCATATTTGGTTGACAATTACTTCCCCAGCTTAAAACATAATTTCTCACTCCAAAATAAGAATTTAATTATAGACCGTGAAATTTGGGTTGATAATTCCTCTTACTTTAATCATAGTGTAATAATAGGTGTTACAAGGTTATTCTACTTAGAGTATTTTATTGTCAAAGGAATGTCATCTCCATCTAAAGAGGTCATTGTCTCATTATACACAGCATAGTTTAGGCATATTATTGAATATAATGTTCATTTTGGGATTTGTCTGGCAACTGACACAGAGTTAGGGCTGTGAGCTATGGATTCTGTGGTACAGGGTTTGATATCCTCATTTGTACAGTGTGATCTTGAACAAGCCAATAAACCAGTCATTGCTCCAGGGTTGCCTCCGAAAAGGGACTGTGCATTCAGTGAGCCTATCTGGTTAACAAAGGTGTGTTATTATTACCTCAGTGGAAAGTTAAGACAACTGGAAAGACTCCAGACACTTTAAACTAAGAAGATCGCTGGCTTAAAAATCCTAGGCTTATAGGTTCATAGGTGTTTACGGCCTTTTTAAGCCTAGCTATACATCCCAAATCTCTGACAAGTTCTGGTACCCTTGATAAGTGTAAGCAGGGGTTTGGGAGATGAAACATTTACATGCAGGGGCCTAGGAGATGAACCATTTACAAGTTGTCTGTGTCTATTACAGACACATGTCCCAAACTAGGGATTAATTTCCTGTTCCCCATCCAATTACACTTGAATTGGCTTAGGGAGTAACTCTGCTTCACATGGATGAGGAGCCTGTTCCAGACATGAAGTAGTCTCTGGGATATATACCTGTCTCACCAGCAGGTCCTATGTATATCACAGGCAAGGTTTAAGTCTTTAAAATGGATAATTCTGGTGCTGTTTGCTTTGCAGATATGCAGGAATTCCATCAGAGTGGGGTCTGACAATGCCTTGTATGCCAGGCATAGATCTCTGCTCAGCAGTCTGTAGGAGACAGACTACAAGGATAGGGCCTTGTGGTGGTCTTCATAGGACATGTTACTTACACCCTGTATTCTTTTACTGAGGAACCTCTGTGGACATTCTAATTGTTGGATATGCCTGCTTAGGTACATACCAAAGAAGGCATTGTACTCAATGATAGGTCTGATAAATGCCGAAAACAGTGGAATAAAGAGGGCATTGTACTCAATGATCAGTCTGATGAATGCCAAATACAGTGGAATAATGACTTTTTTGGACCTAGATGCCATACCTTTATTTATAAGTTGCACAACATAGAATGAGTTCCTCAGTACTGCAGACACATGATGGTCAAAGGCTAGATTACTGTCTATGTGTGTCCCTAAGTCCCTGACTACTGGGTCATCTCTTAGGGGTGTGATGTCAACATGATAGCTACCAGGGGTGGATGACTTCCCAAAGGATACTATTATGCATTTCATGACATTTAGTTTTAGTCCATGGCTCTGACACCGGTTGTTTGTGTCAGCCCTTCCTGGAGAACATTTGTGTCAGTGTGAGATTCAATGACAACTCCTAATTTGTAATTATCTGCAACTTTAGTCATCCAGAGGCCACTGACATTGGCCTTGATATCAGAGAAGTAAATACCAAAAAGGAGGGGTCCCAGGACCAATCCCTGAGGTACTCTACTACAATAAAAGACTAGAAGCACCATCCCTTTATTCAGTATTTTATAGACTTCTAAGGGAAGATCTATGCCTTGTCTTTAGTACCATTAGGGATCCAGTAACTTTATCCAAAACATTCTGCATCCTTTTTTGTATCGTCACAAATTAAGTAGTCCAACAAATACCAGAAGCAGGGATTTAAATCTAAACCAGCAAATAACTAAAGCATAATGGAAAAATAGGTTAATTACACAGTACCTTTCCCACCTCTGGAATAAACTCCCACTGCAAACGAATCAGTGCAATGCATTATGTTTATTCAAATGGGAACTGCTTGATTGTATGGGTAGTGACAAATCCATCCTGGGATTGACTGGCTTAGCCCTGCTTGAAAAAGGAGGTACTGTTTACGGGTGGTTATTGGCATGACATAAATGGTTGCAAGACCCAGTTCTTAAATTTCTTCTGATCCTGTAATCATATGATCCTAAGTATTCATTGCAATACTTACAACACTCAAAACAAAGGAGAAAAATTTATGTCTTTTAGAGAGCAGAGTCACACAAGCTCTCTCATGACTGCTGTATCTCACAGTTCCTATACACTTAACCAACTACAAAATCACAACATCTTAGAGAAAAGGGAAACACATTATCTGAACTGTTTAGAGAACTTAGAATTCTCAGGAAACTTATTCATGGAAACACCTGTCAGGGAAGTACAATTCAAGGAGCTGACCTGATATATTATTTATTTTTGTATCCATGTCAAAAACTACTGCTATGTTTGCCATGACAATGAAGTATAAGGAAGCAAACACTGAAATCCTTGAATACAATTATTAAACATGAGCAGAGTTTTTAGCACATGCAATGAACATATTTACGCAAACAATTCTACTTATAATTAGAGACTTACCAGTTCACCTAAGAGGGTACGATCTGAGGATATTGGTAGAAGGCTCAGTATCTGGCAAAATGCCACTTTTTTTAATTCTCAATGTAATTTCTGATCACTGTTCAATATGTCCTAGAACTCACTGGTGTTGATCACTACATTACTTATAGACACATACACACGTGCACACACACACACACACACGCACACATGCACACACGCACACACGCACACACGCACACACACACACACACACAAGTGCAAAATATCACCCGCATGGAAGAAAATAACACAATTCATACTACGCAATTAGCCTTATCCCCACAAAATGTAAACTGATTTCAGCTTACAAAACATATCTTCTTCAGTGGAGTCAAAAATAAAAAGCAGTTCACCAACAAATTATTCCAGAGGCAGCCTTTGCATAAAATATATAATGCCAAGTAAAATAACAAACCAATAGTCTATCACCACATACATATATATATATATATATATATATATATATATATATATATATATGTATATATAGATATATCTTACTACTGTACTCTGTATACTAATTTTTGACTCTGTATGCATATATTCCTTTCTAACAAGTATGGTTAGATATTATACATTTTCATTTACTCAAGGTTTAAATATTAGTCTAATAATTAAAATCCATCTAATTCCTTTTGTGTTAAACTATTTCATAACTGTTTATTAGATAGTAATCTCCCTGGGATATCTGTTTCTGTGAAAACAAAGCCCTACTATGTGTTAAAAATGTCTATAATGCACTTATCTTACATTTATATCTAATATCAATTAGGTGCATCAAATTCCTTTATTTCAACACGTGAAGTTTGTCTGCTATAAAAAGACCCTCATGTACTAGTGTCAAGGTATATCACCCACTGTGAGGAACACGTATTGTCAGATAAAGTGGTCAATTAAAACACATAACTAGTGAACTGTTTAGCTATTTTACATATGCGCAGTTGGTGCATTGTTATAATTTATGTACAATTATGGTGGATCTGGAGCATTTTGTCTATACTGTTGATGTGCCATCAAAGCTACTAAAATTTCCCTAAACTTGCTGCATTTATACTACTCATTAAAAAACAAAGTAGATCTCTACATATTGCATACACAAGAAAGAAGCACAGACACTACTACAAATATCATAGCTCACCAAAAGGAACCCCTTAAACCTAATATGCCTTTTCTTTAATTTATAAAAACTAAACATTAAAAACAAATGAAACACAGACTGCCTTTTCCTGTTGTGCCCCCAGCCCAGTACTTCATCTCATTCTTGAATCTTTAAGACCAGTGATCCAAACTGCCCACCCCTTATGGAAATTTGATTTTAGAAGCCCCACCCATTCTTACTATATCTGCTTATATTAGTGAGACTTACAAGATCTGTCTAGGAGGACCATCCTTTTAGACTCATTTAACTTCAGATACCACCACCCCTTTTGCATCTTCCCACACACAAAGCGTACACTGCAGTACCTACAACATTAATCCCATTTTTACACTCACTTGTAAATCTTAAACCTAGTTCCTAGCAACTTTCTAGTAGAAAGGACCTAGCTTGGTACAACAAAATAAACAAACAAAATCTGTCTGTACTATTCGTAACTGCATTTCATATTTTGACTGAGTTACCACAGTTTAATTTCTCCAAGTCTTATAGGTTTCTAATACCATGATGAGACTGGACCTCATTCCTTAGTCAAAGTCTGATTAAAGTTCATGAAATTTATATTGATTTAATCTTTGATGTTAGCTTTAGTGTTTGCAGCACCCGCAGTGCGCTCAGAACTGACTCCTTCTGCAATTCATATGCAGTTACACATGTATTGATAATATATCTAAATAAGACTGTAAGTTGTTTTTTATGAGACCCATTGCTCCTACTACTACTGTAACTGTCTACATATCATTCTTACACATTTCCCTTGTTTCTGCCTGCAAATACTGATATTTGTTGACTTTATGTCTCTCTGTACATAAGACGTTGTAATGACTGGGTGTAGCAATTTCAATGATCAGTGCTACTTTTGCCTTCTTTTCATGGACTACTATATCTGTTTTTTTCTCCTCTATTTTTGAACTGTTGGTAATGAGTGATCCCATGTGATATAAACATCATCATTCACTATAATGCTTTGTGGCTCATGTTTCCAGTGTTTCTCAGCTACTTCTGTATTGTAATGCTTGCACGATCCCTAATGCAACAGTCTTGCCATATTATTTTGCCTTTCAGTGTACAGGCCCATCAACTGTAGTTCTGTTTTACAGAACCTGCATTTATCTGTTTCTCCACATGTTCAATGGACTTTATAAACCAATGTGTACATAGTCCACTATCCTGAGCCACTAATATTAATCTTTCGTCTTTTTGTATAAATGTATCTCTCCTTAACCATTCCCGCATCAGATCCTGATCAACATGAGTGGTACTTAACAATTACATTTATTTATGCCTTTTCCATGTTTCTTGCCTTCACATCTAATCCTTCTCCTTATATTCTTTTTTTTTTGGCACATTTAGTTGCTGCTTGACTTTTTTCTACTTCCCGCTTGACACCAATATGCTTCTGCTAAACTAAGCAGGGAGGTCATCTTAGATTTCTCTTCATGTTTCCCAAATTTCACTATGTTTGGATCTGTTGAAATCAGCAAATATGTATGCAGTCCTACAATTTCGAGAAGGCCCATACCTCCTTCAGAACGAAGAATATATAATCTGGGTATACACAGATTTTTATATATCATTTAACAAGCGTGAAGCATTTTTCTTGTTCTCTTGTCCAATTGATCCAACATGTTTTGGGGCCAGTTAATCCCCCCAAAACTGTAAGTTAGAACAGGAAGAACAAATTGGTTTATAGCTTGGACTTTGTTCCTAGATGTCAGGGCTGTTTTCAGTATTAATTTTAGTCTTTTAAAATATTCCTGAGTTTTCTTCACAATTGTTTGTATTTTATTGCCAATCCTTCATAAATTCCCAATTATTTATATACTCCCTCCTTCTCAAATTCCTTTATATCACATTCGTGTCCCAGATTCATATTTCTTTGTGTTGCAGTTTTCCAGCTTTAAATGTTACTATTGCACATTTATCAAGACCAAATGACATTCATATACCATCTGAGAAAGTTTTGACCACTTCCAGTTGTGCTTTCAGTTCCTCATCTGATGAACTATACAGTTTTACATCATCCACAAAAAGAAGATGAGACGTCTTCACACATTGTGTTTCCCAGGAGCAAATTGTAACCACAACCTGCTCTATTAAGTAGACAGCTCAATGTTTTAAGAGCAAGACAAAAGAACAACGGTGTCAAAGAGTCACCCTGGAATATCCCCCTTTGAATTTTTATCCCTGGGATAATAATTTGTCCTTTATCAAGGCTTAGCTGCAAATTAGCTTGCCACTATTTCATGGTCACTGTAATGTAATTGATCAATGTAGGGTGTGTCTTATACATCTGTAAGGACTCCTTTATCCATGAATGTGGGATGCTGTCAAAAGCTTTTTTCTGATCTGTTATGCCATACTTAGATTCTTGCCCTTTTTACAATTCTCCATTATGACTTTAACAACAAATGATTCTTTCTTTTGTTACCCTTTTTTTTCTAATGCCATGACTGAGTTTTCTTCAAAATGACTATAAACTGTGTTGGCATCAATTTTAGTATATAGTTTATACATTGTCAGAAAGCAATTTTATCATGAACAGGTAAATAATATAATCTCCGCATAGCTTTTAACTGTTTCCTAATTCTTTGAACAGTTCTTCTTGATCAGATAATGCAAGGAACACCTGCAATGCCCATTTCCAGCCTTTAGACATGTTGATTACTTAAACAATGCCTACATTCTTTGATGCTCACTTTTCCTTTAAAATCATGCTGGTGTCTCCAAGTCAATGAGATGCATATATTTATTTAAAGTAGAGGAAAAGTTCTCTACTGATAAAATTGTCAGAGGTACCATTCTTACTACAACAGAACTCAAACTGAGGTTCTAACTTATTCTCCATTCAATTCGAGTAATTCTATTGGGCATGTGTCTCCAAACACTATACCGCACACAGAGTTATGGGGCACAAGTCACAAGGATCTATATTAATAAGTCCACCATTAAATCCATCATTAAAACCAAAGTAGACTATCCTAGAAAAGCCATCATAAGTAATAACTATGATTAGAGGCATTCACTCTTCCCTCACAAACTTGTGTAAGTACAGACGTACATTGTCATATCTTCCCAGAGCTATGATTAGATATAATGGTATGTCAGTTAAGTGCATTCAGGTATCTAGTAATGAGTGTGACCTTGAATTTGTGCATGCTGGAATCAAAGACACGATACCCCACTTTTCTAGTGATGCAGGTAGGTACAGCAGAATATGCTGATGCCCTTATCAGGCTTGTACATCCTTTGAAATTGGTGAGATCCATCCTTTACAATAGATGTCACATACATAATCACCATTTGGCTTCATATATTGGTATAGATCATTGCATCAGTCCAGAAGGATTCGTATAACTAGGGCCAGCTTTATTGATAGATCAACTAGGATGTTGTCTGTTGTGTTGTTAAACTATGGGGTGCCTTTTCCTTCTGAGATTGCTATTATTCCATTTTCAGTAGAGTGCTCCAGTCCAGAAATAAATTGCATTATCTTTTTCATTTCAGTATGTTGCTACTCCAATTTCTGGTCGCTAATTCATTAACTTACAAAGTGGCTCGGTGTTAATTATCAATTGATGCAGTATATGAATGATACTTAGAAGAAAATTATAAGGGGAGGAACATATGGAAATAAAGGAGTTAAGAACATGCAACAGGAAAAGATACAGGAAAGACAGGTTGCACAGATTGTTAAGCTACTACGTTTTGCAGGAAATAAAGGATAGCAGTATCAGTGCCGCTGAGCATTGGGTTGCATCAGAATGGAAGTGCTGCAGTACTGGCTATCCATGTATTATTATTACTAGATTGACATCTAGTTGTTCTGGAATATGAGTAATGTGTTCAGTGAGAGTAGTTAAAGACACTCTCCCGTGATCCATAAGATAACATTTTATGACCAAGCCGCATTTACTATATTAATAAACATGGGTAGTTTCTCCCTGAAGACCAAAAGGGTAAAAGAAGTTCAGGTCAATTGTTTCTAATTTTCTCACTTTGAACAATTGTCATGACACCTCCTCTATAGATGGCTTTGGTGAGAGAGGTGTAAGATGGACATGTATGGTAATATTTTGGAAACAGATGAATGTAGAAAGATAGAAAAGCAAAATAATATATAATTGAACACAATAGAATTGAGATCTGTACAGGGTAGAATAATCAATCAAAATGAGAGATCTTAAACATTTACTGCATCTAGAGAAGAGACTACCTACAAAATTTGTACCTTAGAATTAGACAAAATGTCGAGGCTTAGCTTTAGAGGAAATTACAGTTTCAGTGGTTAAAATGAGACAGTGATACCAAAAAATGCATAGCCTGGGCCTTTAAAGGACAACAATGGGATTCTATTATTAAATGCACAACTTCTCTGACCTTTTTCTCCCTATTTACTGTCCCTGCTACGAATAAACAACAACAGAGCAATTTAAAATATTTTAAATCGACTATTTCTCTCCACTAGAACAGTACCTTACCGCACTGTGGTAGTTTCACTTTCAAAATCTTTTATCCCACCCTGGAAAAGCTTGCTGCAACCTCCAGTTCATTGATATCATCAAGGCCAATGAATACAGGTAGTTTTCTGGCCAATTCCCTCCCCAAACTGACATTACCACAACTGTCCTAAAAACCCTAAAAGCTGTGATGCCACAGCTGCCTGGTCCTTCCCCAACCTATACAGAAAGTAAAGGATAGAACAAGCAAATGGTACATGAGTCAAGTCTCCTGCTGTAAGCTGTCAATTACAGCAGGTATCAGCTCAAATTACCCTTAGCACTTTGACAGCTAGGAAAGTTAGGTGTGAAGGGGGATGGGAGATGTGTCAAAGTAGTACAATTCAGGCTTCACAAAAGACCACAATTTAGCCATTTAAAAAAAAGCAGCAGTAAAAAGTACTTTGAAAGTCTGTTCTGTGGCATTTGCACTGTTTGTGTTTTAAGTAGTCATTGAATGGCATGAAATGTTAATTAAAACTAACTGACTGAAAGACAGCTGTGTATGCATATAAAATCAATGCAATAACAGGAGCTTTAGGAAGAAATAGACCTGTGTGATGTAATTTTTTTTACAGACAAGCACTCCATTGTGGGACACCTAGAGGCAGCCTAACCAATCAGAATTACTTCAAGATCCTAGACCTCATGTGGTCAGACTCAGAAATTATGTATAAAAATATTTAAAAGTCTGTTAATAGTTCCAGAGTAGTGTTATAATGCAGGAAACACCAAACCATGATGAAATAAAATGTGTTTTGAGTCTGTGGGTGCAGTTTTCCTTTAAATAGTGGTCACCTTTGGTATCCATACTGCTGGTCACCTCCCAATCCGGACATGATTATGGTTGAAGATGACCTTAGGAAAGCAGTCTGTGGCTTCTATGCATCCCCTTATAGTACTGTCCAAAATACAACGATCTCTTCATGGAACTTTACAGCAGCTCATGCAAGTATAGCTAACTCAACTGGAATCAGAGAGCTTAATAAACCCATTACTTATTTTGAGGTGGCAAACACAGTTTCTAAACTTAAATCCTATAAAGCTCCAGGATTGAATGGCTTGCCCTCAGATTTTTATAAATGGGGTGGAAAAAACATATGGAAAGTCCTCACACAAGTGTGCAACTCCAAAGAGTTTGCAGCATGTTCTTACTCAGAATACAGACAGGCAATGATAACAGGTGTCCTAAAACTTAAAGAAGGACTAGAACTTCAAACTAATTTCAACTTAGACTTGAAATTTTTGGCCAGAATATTTGCTCTTAGACTGGATGCTCTGTTATCAAAACTAGTCTAGAGGGAGCAAAATAGTTTAGTGACAGGTAAGGACATATAAAACAAATGATGGGACTCGGCAGCTTTCCTGTAATCATTATGGCCATCCCCGATAAAATACATGAATCATCTCTTTTGACATCAGAAAGGCATTTGATATGGTGTATAAAGATTTCCTTTTCAGGGATTTAGAAAAATGCAATTATAGGAATAAATTCTTGAGATGAGTGAGAGGGATGTGTAATATGCAGTCCTTTATGGCATTTGTTAATGGGGAGTTCTCTGAATCAAGATTCATAGCTAGGGAAATAAGGCAATGCTTTCTCCTAGCCCCTCAGTTATGTTTATCAATCTTAGAAAACAATGTCATATCACATCAGAGCCTTCCTTTAAATTAAGCGCTGCTATGATGGGGTAATCCCTTCCTTTCAGCTCTTTGCTAATGATTGTCTTTTAATGAGCAGTGATCTCACTAAAGTGCTAGAGAGTTTCTTTGGTATTTTCCAGCATACTGGTGATGTTTCCAGCTTGGCCTGCAACTTTTCCAAGACAGTGATGGTTCATTATGGATGTTCCTAACATGAGGTGGATAGTATTGAAATTTCATTGGTTAGGGCCTCCAAATATTTAGTTTAATAGTAGGCTAGACCAATAATATCATGATCGAGGACAATCTTAACAAAATAGTTGGAAATTTAATATATTTCTTTCCTAAAATAGGCAACTTTCAATTGTTTATAGGAAGAATTCAGGCAGTGCTAGTTATGATTATGCCACATATTAATATAGTCGCTTAGGAATATCCTAATTTCCAGTAAAAGAAACCAGTTTACAGTATTTGCAGGAACATGTAAACGGTTCTGTCATATGCAAATAATGAAGAAGCATCTCATCTTCATCAGCGTATTTCTCCAATCATTTTGGAGGATGGAGATTTCTGCATTTAGCTAGATATGCCTTTGCTTTTATACAATGGTTCTCAAAAGACCGGGATGATAGTATGAATACAGGTATTAATGAGTACTCCTCACCCCCCACCTTACCACAAGATTGAATCTGAAAGGTTATATAATGAGTGTATATAGGGCTAGCTATCCGGTGGTGTAAACCTTGGCTCTAGACGATTGTCACTGTTGAAGTGACTCTCTGACCCCATGTGCAAAAATGGAAAATAAGGGCTTGTAGGTAGAAGGACAGGCTGGAAATATGGCCTACAGGAGAAACATGAAAACTATATATGGCTTCACACCAAGATTTTGAACAACATAGTTAGAATTACCAGGGAGTACTGAAGGGAAAAAGGGATTTTAGAATGAAGCCAGCTCCTACTGAGTTTGAACTGCCTCATACTTAATAGTTTCACAACTATCTGCATTAATTTCCACTTCAAAGACCATCAATGCCTAAGTATGACCAAGATACATATTCCCAGTAGATAGGTTGCCATAGGGTTTTCCCGTGGGAAAAATGGATTAATGAAAAGCAAAGCAAAATAGGCTTAATATATAGGGATATGGGGAGACTAGGTCAATGGTGTGGATGCACCTGATGACAGACAAATGGAATGCATAAGAAAAAGTTCTGTTGACTTAAGGGGATGGAAAACAAGCCTGGGAAGCACCAAATAAACTAAAGTAATAGCCTTGTTACAAAGATTAACAGATGAGAGTGTTCGACAGATATTATTTTACCCTGACAAAGAAATTAAAGTTGGTGCTAGGACACATAGTCAGTGCAGGAAGTGTGTTCAACTGGCACCTCGGAAGAACTCTATACTCTTTTAAGGACACTGGTCAACACATAAACATCCTGCAGGAGTGGAACATCTTGTTTGCCATGACAGGTCACAGGATTATTTGTGTTTCAATCATAGCTGAAAAATGTATGAGTGAATATATGATTCCCATTAATGCATTCATTGTTTTGGTCACATGCTCACAGTATACATAATGTACATAATTGAATAGCTGGTGGTGTTTCGGATTATATTGTTGTTTTCTTTTGTTATTGCTTTTTTTATTCCATTGGCAATCGAATGTTTAATTTTGATGTATCATTGTTCTTAATTATTGCGTAGCAAACAGGATTCAGTTAAAAAGTAGATAAAGAGTGCTTTATGAGAATGTGCACTGTAGTTATCTGAGCATTGAGGTGTTGGTATGAGTGTAATTTGTACGTAATGCAGTGCTGTGTTTAAGAAGGGTGCATTTAGCGTAGCAATATAAAACTAATGTAATGGTGGGAATGTGACACAATTGAAATTTTGGTAAGCAGTGGCAAAATGTCAGATAAAAAAATAACATTTATTGTAAAATTAGCGAAGACAGATGTATGCTTTGTACAATACATCAGTCTTCAAATATTTTGGTAGAAAGATACAGAGACAGAGTCACATTAGAAAAACATAACTGATATAAATGAACAAAGGATAGCAACCCATTAAGTTCTGTTTCCTTAATTTTATGTAAAGCACCATGCTGAACTTAAAATGTATGCCAAGGAAGGTCTATGAATTATTCCTACACTGATAGCCAGCTTGTATCTGGAACAATAATATATGTGGATGTCCTTGTCTAGAAAAGATTTTCAGTCAATGAATATATTTAAAGTAAAAAGGAATAATGATTGTTAGATTAGTCACCTTCTTGTATAGCACTCTACAGCAAAGCAGTAGTATTGTCCCTATCTTTTTATTATCTTGATAGTGTTCATAAATTCATGCTTTGAATAATATTGGAAAAGTAACAATAGTTTACATGAAAAAAAGCAAAAAAATGTAGAAATGCTGTCAGTGCTGAAAGCATAAAAAAGTAACAGCATAAAATATGACTGGTGAAATCATAACACGTTAAAATAAACTATGTGGCAATACAACAAATGCAGATTGCCAAGTCATTTGTTTTTCATAAGATAATCAGAAATACAAGGCAATTAAGGCACAAGACCATTTGCATCTTGTCAATATCCATCCAAGCAGGTCAGCCTTAAAGTAAATTTAGGCTACCCATCCCAATTATACTGGTTTCATTTGAAGGATATGAGGGTGTAACTTTGTTTAACTTGCAGGAGAAGTCTGTTGCAGTGGTGGAGTAGATATTAGGTAATAAATTTGTCACTTCAGAACATTCTATTTACACACTGATGGATGCCCCTAGTTCTGGCATTAGTAGACCTATTTGTCTTGTGAAGGTAGATGAGAGCTATGAGTATGGGGTCACTAATAGTGAGGAATGCAGGTTAGAGATCACCAAACCAGAGCCTGTAAGGGATAACCCATCAAGGTTTTCCTGATAGTTCAGGGACAAGAGTCTTCCTGGTTGTTAATATCTGTTGCCTTTCTGGTTGCATGATAGAAAGTTACATCCAAAGGGGGCACTGTACTCAGTAATCATTCTAATTAGGGCTGTGAACAAAGGGATGAGAACTTCTTTTGACCTGCATAATGTTTTATGCTAAACAGAAGGATTTCCTGATAACCTTTACTGCATAGTGGTTGAAGGAAAAGGAATTATTGACCTACTTACCAAGATCTCTAAATACAATATAATTTTGCAGTGGGTTATTAGCTATTTTGCACATTGACAGAGAGAATTATTTACCAAATGTGACAATACTAGGCTTCTTACATACACCATTTGTTTATCAGGGTTAGTTCCTGCTTTAATGAATGGATATCAGAGGTACAATTGCCAGTGATGCCCAGTTTGCAGTCATCTGCAGACTTAGTTAACCAAAGGCCAATATATCCAGTCTGCAGATAGAAAAGTAGATGCTGAAAAGGAGGAGTTTTAGTCCTGTGCCCTGCGGCATACAACTACTTATCTTCATACTTTGAAAGGGGATGTCCACCACTTTAACTATGTGGCTTCTATCTCTCAGTCAGTTTGCATAGTGTATATGGATCTATATTTAAGGCAGTTGAAATATTAACAATGTCAGTGTGGGGTATAGTGTTGAATATTTTGCCAGGAACAAAATAAGCTCTGTGAATATAATGACTATTCTCTATGGCCTAGGTGATTTTTCCTAAGAAATTAATCAAAATTAGTAGGCAGGATCTGCCTTTGATAAAGCCAAACTGATATTTGCCTAGACTGATGAAGTTTTTAATATCATAGTTATGATGTATTCCAAGCTAATGGTTCTATAGTTTCATGGGTCCATGGAAGGGACAACCCTGAGTAGGGGTTTCACCAGTGAAGTTTACCAAAGTTTGGGAACAAATTTTGAAGGTAAGCTCTAGCTATTCAGTTTAATGAGGGGTTCTACAAGGACATGTTGTGTTTTTTAGCTGATGCTGACTCTTCCTGACCTCAAACACTTTAGAATGCTTGTCATGTTAGTCAAGAACTGCTTCTTTAAGTCCTTGAAATTCATCTTCATTGCTTCATGAATGCTGCTATATATCTTACCCTCTGCCACCCCTTCTTTTGCCTTTGATCGTTTGCAGTATCTAGTGAATCTTGTCTTTACATTTTGTCACCAAAGTTTTTACCTTTAAGTTTTACTATCAGGCCTTGCATAAAGAGTCCATGTTTATTTCCTTAAATACTGATTAATTTGACCTTGCAGTCCATAGTCACAGGCACGCCTTATTACATGGAAAAACAACGTATGACTATTTGTAATTCATTAAAATGTGGTGTCTTTGTTGCTTCACCATCTGCAGAGATCTTTCATCCCAGGAAATAAAATCTGTGACATTTTCCATGTCTTCCCATTTACATGCAAGAAACAGTAGAGCTAGATCATGACATCATTTATCTTTTTAGTTGTTGAGCAACAAGTGAACTTTTGGGATTTCTTCATTTGCCTTCATCAACAAGTTCTTCAACTCTTCCTCGCCCTTAGCGATGAGACTGGTATCCACTGCTTGTTTGAGGTTGCTAATATTAATCCTGGCAATTTTGATTCCGCCGTCTGACTTGTCTAATGTACCATTTCACAGGATATATTCAGCAAATAAATTGAATAAGTACGGTGACAATATATATCTCTGTGTCATACTCCCTTCCCAATCCTGACCCAATCAGTTATTCCATATTCACTTCTAACTGTTGCTTCTTCCTCCGCATGTCATAGCAGTACCAAAAATGACACCGCTAGTACAATTATTTTATTACATGGATTAATATGTAGCAATTTTTTTGTATTTTAAATGTGGTGTTAATATCAAGGACAAACATGTCAAAACTATGTTGCTTACAGTTTTCCCCTGCAAAAGTACTACATCGCAGAGCGGTGATGGGGAAGTTGGGCTGTGTTCCATTGGCTCCCACTGTAGACGGTTCATCTCCATAGCCACTTCCTTAAATAAGCATCTTCCAGGGTCCCACCACTTAAAATGGTAAGCTCAACAAAATCCTTTGCCCTCAACTAAGAGGATTGTCCTTTATTTTTTTAAGTTCAACTTGCTGTGTCTCATATTGACAATACACCTTACAATAATAAATGGAAAATGCATGTTATTATTACTGTTAATTAGAGAATGCATTCTCTACTTCAGTTATACTTAAAGAACACTCCAAATTTTCATGTGAGAAGTGCAACAAAAAATGATTTCACTGAAGAGCTATGTATTTCTATTGGTGGTTTAGGTTAAAATTAGACATAAAGTAATAGTTATAGTGACACATAATGTAGCATATGTCATATAAATGGTGACATACTAACACAATGTGGGAGACACAAAGAGATTCTCTCCACCAGAGCTAACTGACTAATGTGAGTTAGCATAAAAAAGAGAATCTCTATTTCAGAGACAAAAGTAACAAAGAGGAATATTTCATTAGCAGTTAATTACTGAGCCTTTTAATTAAACGCTGATCTGTTAGACCTGACTGCACTAGTTTTCTCCTTACTGGCCCATTAATTGCAGTAACATAGGCACCTCAAACTCTCACACACACACACACACACACACACACACACACACACGCACACATACACACACACACACACACACACACACACACACACACACACACACACACACACACACACACACACACACACTGTCCAGTTCAGCATTTACAACATCACTCAGAAATGGATAATCCTCAGCATATCAGCAATTCTACCTTGCAGGGAAAAGCCAAACAGTTGTAAACTAGTGAATGGAGAAATGAATGTCAGTCATTGGTGTTTCACTAACATCTGTCATGTATGTATACTACTTATTATAGTGACAGCTGTTAGCATAGCATGCAATAATTTACAAAAAAGTAAAAATTACTAGCAGGTGGTTGTTTCAATGCTATAATGCATATATAAGTAATTTGGTGGTATATCCATAGTGATTTCTGTAATAGGGATGTGCATCATAGTTTTTCATGTTTACATAGTGAGCAATAGGAAGTGTGGAACATAGGCTCTTGGAAATAGAGCTGCGCAACCCAATAGTGCACCAAGGAGCTTAAATGTTGTTAGGGTGCTTGGGGTGCTATGGAGTTTTTCATCTAGGGCCAGCTTTGGATATAACTAGCACACTAGCATACAGACTTGTAAAAATTTTCAGGCCACAAAAGGGAATCACATCTGCCCTTCCTTCTTGCTATATTATCCCAGCTGAAATTACATTTAAAATGGGAAAATATGTATTTAATGAAGCCAGAAAGACCACTTTCATGAACCAAATTATATGCCAGGAAACTTAATCTGTGCTTTTAAAAATAGTGTATTGTATCCCCTTATACACATTCTTAACGGACCTTTAAAAAATAACTGTGGCCTTGATGTGATGGTGCAGTGGTGCAGCAGTAGTGTTGTCACGTCACAGCAAGAGGTTCTCCAGTTTGATTCTCAGCAGGAGTGCCTTCTGTGACGATTCTGCATGTCCGCCCTGCATTTGTGTGGGTTTCTTGGTGCTTCAGTTTCCACTGACATTACAAAGGCATGCATCTGGATCATTTCTCCCCAGGCCTCTGCTGAAAATTGGCTTTGTTCCAAGTCGATCTTTCCCGGTTAACAAATGTTCAATAAAATAAAAATATCTGGAAGCAAACTATTGTCCCTGTGCACAGGGTAGGTTTCTCAAGGCTCTGTCTTGGGGTCACTTCCTTTTGACATTTTTTTTCAGGTGTTTAAACTGATTCCAGTACTTGTCTCAGCAAATAAGATGATACATGCAACACTGAGAGTATTGCTTTTAACCCTGTCAATACCAACTCTTTTCAAATAGCTCTTAACATTCCACATGAGAAATGACCTTGCTGTCAATATAAAAAAAATGCAGCATTCTAGCATTCTGAAGAAAACAAAAATAGCTTTATACACCATTAATGCACAACAGTAAGAAGCTGACAAAAGAGTAACACTCTTGGAGTCCTAGTAGATCATGACCTTTCATTTGATACCCATTTAGCTGCTGCCATCCATAGAAAAATGGAGCCACTGACCTAAGCCTATGCTGAGCTCAGTGCCATGCAGGGAAGTAACTGTCTCCGCTTTACACAACTTTTATCAGGCAAGATATGAAGAACCATACCCTGCTCTGTAAATTATTCACACACCATCTAGTGCTGATAAAGATGGTACAAATATTTCTCACAAAGAAGATCAAAGAGCTTCAAAGCTTATCTTGTACAGAAAGACTACTACTCTTTCTTTTCTGTATTATATTGCCTTCATTGAAATCATTGTATGTAATAATAAGCATTGCAAGATCATGCACTATTTAAAATCCTTTGCTTTGAATACTGCCTAGTAACCTGAAAATAAAATGACATTCAGCCTCAACAAAATTTAACGTCAGCTTTATCATGAAACATGACAACTTCATATCTCAGTCTTCCAAAGTTATAGGATTAAATTCCTATCTCACTTAAACTCATTTCATCTATTTGTACCTCCAGAAAGCAACTGGATGACTACATGACCATCTGTCACTGACTGTATGAGACCAAGAACATCAAGGTCTTTAGTGGTCAACACCTATGAACCTATTAGCATAGCAAAGAGTTACGTGCTGATCATCAAGCAATTTTTAAGTGAAATGGAACCCATCAGACTAGTTTCTATGATTCTATTGCTTTGCCAAAATGTGTTATTTAATAGACTAAGATGATAAAACTTTGAAGGCTGTGTCATCTTTAAGATGCTATAGTACAAAAAAGTTTTAGTTATTTAGTGGCATCATCCCTGCATTCATTTGTCTTTGTTTACTCAGTTTTCAGTCTTTTAACACTTTTTCTTACCTTAATCACTTCATTATTATTAATAACAAATTCCCTTAAACAGCCCTATGGTCAATGAACCCCAATAGATGTTTATCCTGATTTCTCAAAAAAACCTTGAAGCTAAAAATAAAGTCTGTCTCTGTTGCAACCCTTCCTATGTGATATGTAAAAGAACATTTCATAGCAATTTGTAAGTCTCTTGTGTTAACAAAATTCTTATATAGTTTATCATCCTGCATAAGCTTCTCCTTCTCTTTTATGTATAATTAAAATCCTCCTTCATTATAAAATTTGTGTTAGCAACCAAAGTCTTCTGCAAGTCATCAAAAATTGTTTATGATGATCTTTACATGCGTAAATTAAGATTATCTTAACATCCATCCCTTTTGTTCTAGCATTTGCAAATAATAGCCTGCCAAGTTGTATTATTGTCATATCCAAAAAGATAAACTTCCTGTCACTGAATAAAACAGCCAGTCATGAGCACCTGTCTATACCGTTCATGTATACCACTTTCCTGTTCCAAAACATTTCAGACTTTTAACTATTATAACAAATATTGTGTCTAACAAACTAAATCATGATGGACTTCCTTATACTATTTGAAAATCAATAATCATTGTTAATCGCATATAATATTCTTCGCATTAACAGGTACAACCAAAATATCATCCACCCTCTTTTCTTGTCCCCTTCTTACACTGATCCTCATTTTCATTTAATATCACTGTGCTCTTCCTTACCTTTCAACAACCAATGCACAAATGTCAGCACTTTTCCAACATTGTTCAGTTTCTAGTGCTTATTTATTACAAATGATAAAAGATATACTGTCAGATAATTCTAGGGAAGTTTCATGTTCTTTTCTTCAGGCCCATTCAGTTCTTCATTTTTTATACAGACAAACACACACACACACACACTCACACACACATACATACACACACACAAACACACACATACACACACACACACACACACACACACACACACACACACACACACACACACACACACACACACACACACACACACACACACACACACACACACACACACACACATATATATATATATATATATATATGTACACACACACAGACACACACACAAACAGGCACACATATATGCCATATTTATGCATAGTATATCAGAAAGAAATGGAGAAAGTAGAATAACACTAACCTCCAGTTATTCAAAGACATAATTTAAGAAAGGTAAGTAATTTCTTTCTTAAATCATGTCATTGTATAATAGCAATAATCCATGACTGGGTGTAGGTATCTCAGGATTAACCCATAGTAACTGGATTAACTCATTGTAACTGGATCTTAGACTTCTTGATCAACAGATCACAGAGGACATGTGTAAGAAATAACACCTTGGGGTGCAAAATTCTCAACACCGGTGTTCCTCAGAGATGTGTACTCAGCCCACTGCTGTTTACCACCATTGCCCACGACTGTTCTGCAAAACACAGCTCCAATCATATCATCTGGTTTGCAGATGACACCATGGTCGTGGGCCTCATCAAAGGTGAAGATGAAAGAGTGCATAGAGACGAGGTCAACTCTCTAATCGACTGGTGTGTGAGAAACAACCTAGACCTGAATATCAATAGAACAAAGGAAATCATCATTGATGTCAATGAACGGTCAACTGCCCACTCATCACTCAAAATCAATGGTGAAGATGTGGAAAGGGTTAAAACTACAACATTTCTAGGCGTGCACATTTCAGAGGATCTCTCTTAGACTGTGAATACTGGTCAGTTGGTCAAAAAGGGCCATCAATGTCTCTACTTTCTGAGATGGCTCGAAAGAGAAAAGATCCCTCTTACTGTTCTCTCCACCTTCTACAGAGGAGCTACTGAGAGCATTCTCACCTGTAACTTCACTGTTTGGTTTGGGAACTGTATAGTAGCTGAAAAGAAGAAACTACAGAGGTGGTGTGAGTTGCTGAGGAAATCATGGACACCATCTACCATCAATCCATGAGCTATTTCAGACAAGGAGCCTTAAAAGAGCCCAAAAATACTTAATAACTTTTTGTACCCTGCACATGGCTGACTTACTCAAAAAAAAAAAACATAAAACAGAGCAAACACAGTGCCCAAACTCCAACAAATCAAATATTCCAAAAAACACTGTGGAAAACAGCAGGACAAGCCAAAGCTCTGTTAAAAGATGTTCAAAGTTTATTTAAACATAAAACATAAAAACAATTGAGCGCTTTCATCCCCAATAGCTGGGACCTAATCAGAATCTTTGAATAATTCCACCAGTACTCACTTATACAAAATAATTGATGACATCATTAATTTAACTGAAATACAATTCTTAAAGGTACCACATATACTTATAACGTATTGTTTACAATAAACCCCTTGTATACCATAAAACCTATTGTACTATATAAAAGCACTTAAAAATTAGCTGTTAGTTTTACTTAAAACTTGCCTACTTAAAAACGAATTAATTTTCAAACTTTATAAACAAATAAATATACTTGTTATGTAAAACAAGTGCAATAGGTTTTATGGTATACAAGGGGTTTATTGTATACAATACATTATAAGTATGTGTGGTACCTTTAAGAGTTGTATTTCAGGTCAGTTAACAATGTCATCAATTATTTTGGTGGAATTATTCAAAGATTCTGATGAAGTCCCAGCTATTTGGGAGGAAAGAGCTCAACTATTTTTATGTTTTATGTTTAAATAAACTTTGAACAGCTTTTAACAGAGTTTTGGCTTGTCCTGCTGTTTTCCACAGAGTTCTTTGGAATATCTGATTTACTCAACTGTCATCTGGCAGGAGGTGCCACAGTATTCACTGTAGGACCTCCAAATTTATTAACAGCTTCTACCCAACGGTGATGAGACTTATCAACTCAGATACGAGCCCTAGTGACTCCACCACAAATTAACTTAATAATAGTGTTTTGTTTGGAATATGCAGTGTTTATTTACTTAGTTACATATTTCCATACAAATGCAATTGCCTGTTACTTGCTTTATGTAATATACATAAAGAGTGACAATTTTAGTTCATGTGCAATAAACAATCTTACCTGTCATGCTGCTATTGTACAGTATTTATATGACTACATGGGGGGGGGGTTAGCTTTTTCTTATGTCCTTGGGGCATAGTCATTAGTCTCTAATTCCTTTACTTGATATTACTTACTGTTATATTTGTTGTATCCTATGCTTCTTCTGTACTTTTATGGTGAGCCAATACTCGTAATTTTGTTTATGTCTACACATGTGTAGTCCTAAATGGCAATAAGGTTTACTTTGAATATTTGAATCTTTGAATGGTTGGCTTTGTTTAATCACTCAGGCTTTGCCCTCATGATCAAACCATACCAACTGTGGTTAAATCATGGGAAATCCTCACTAAGTCATGGATTATTGCTAAAACATACCACAGTTTTGGAGTCAGTATGTATTTTTCTGTAACCATACTTACATTCTGAAAGGTCTAAGGGTCATAGCTATGGTGATCAAACATACAACAGAAACCAGCTCTGAATAGTTATCCTGTGTAGTATCAATTTTTTGCTGAACTTGTTCAACTTTTATAGTTAAATCCTGAAGTGATGATATTATTTGTTGAAGTTAGTGGAATATGAGAAATATTTAATGCATTTGTATTTCTTTACTAGATTTGACTACTTAATTCTTAGGAAAACATTATTATTCTTCCCAAAACAGTAGATAACTTAAGAAAATAATACTGGAGCATCAGAAAAAAAAGTGTTTTTTTTTAATAGCTGCATAGTCATCCAGGCAAACAAAAAAAAGAAATTCCTGTCAAACGAATGAAACCTGAAGGAACATCTGAAGGGAGTTGCTATGCAGTGGCCATTATGGATAAAATATATGGCAGATTTGTGTGTGTGTATGTTTAACAGTAGTATTTAATTCTGTCTTTTATTACTGATAAGTCAGTTTGCTGTTGTTTAATAGGATTAAATATTTTAAAATTGTTTGCTGTACTGTCTCAAGCAAGATATACAAATATTGCCACTTGTCCTTCTTTGCTTTTTTTAGTCATGGGTGATGCAACAAAGAGATTAAAGTACTACAGCCATTGCTTCTAGTTTTCTACTTGTTTCCTTGAAGAACTAAGGATATTAGTGGATTTAATGTTAAGATTGCAGCTATGCTGAATAAAGTACCAACATTCCAAACAATAAAACTGTGAAAATGCGGGAGAAGAGTGAATTTCAAGTGTCACTGTTCTCCTTTAAATGTCCTTTTTGCAGGGTGGCAAGCCCCCCCCCCCCCCACATGCCCCCAAACTTATATACTCTAAACTCCAAGAGCACCATACCTTAAAAAAGCAGGGAATATTCTGAGAAATGGCCATCTGGGACTTAATATTTATATGTCTGTTTTTTTTTTTTTTTTGGCCATACAGTGTCAACATTACTGGACTGGCTATATCAGGTCTCAGCATTTGAAATGATCACCATAAATAGTACTATTTTGAAAAGTAATTATAATCTTAGCTTCATTTTGCTTCTATTTCCCATCCTCATTCTCTTACTACAGTAACCTTTAGCATTTAGCCATATAATGTATTATTCACCTAAGAAATGTTTTCCTTCATGGGGACATTAATGCCAAGTTTCTTTACAATGCTAGCTAAGATTTTCTTGGAAACCTATAACACTTTGTTCTATTACTTCTTATAATTGATCCTGCTTACCAAAACTGCCACTCTTATAACCAGTGTCTACTAGATAAAATTATACCAAATAAAATATTCACACGCTCTAACAGCTCAAATAACAAACATCGGTGACCTTGGCTGTATAACTTTCTCTTGGTCTAATATAAAACCTAAGGCTCAATAACTATTTACACCTAAAAGAAACAAATTTTGTAGTCATATTATAATGCTTTATAATGAACTTTCAGTCTCAGACTTGACCCATTTCCACATCTTAGAAGACCCTAATATTGCTTAGTTCATTCTGACTGTTTTACATACCATGCCAAAGAAATACCTCCCTTCCATCCTTCTGTAAAAGAAGAATAACCTTGCTTCCTGGATGTCCAGTGATATTCTTAGACTGATGAAAGAAGAGGCAAAGACTAGTTCTGTTTTTTCCTAAGGATATTATGTCAGTTGCCCTCTCTGTTCCTGTGCAACACCATCCACTATAATGAATATATGCTTCATACAGTTAAAACATATTGTGTCTTGCTTTCAAATAATATAACATTGTTTTTATATGATCTTTCCTAATATCTATCTGTCAGTCTCTCTATCTATATTATATTGTAACACTGACTAGACATATCTAAGGTTTCTTCAGTTACTAAAGTATGCAGTGATAACTGAAGATCTTAAACTCATACAAATATTAAAACAGATGCCTGTCAAAGTCACCATCCTTTACTTAAACATGTAATGGTTGTGTTCTGTTAACCATGAGACAGAATCAACCCCCAGGGGCACATCTTGTAGTTGGCAGTATTAACCAAGCTAAGTGTTGAACCTCTCCAAAAAATTATATCTATAGCTTTCTATAGCTGTGTAAATATGTATGAGTGCTGTCATATACCAACATTTATGTCACTAAGAATAAACATCACTCAAGTATACAGTGATGGCATCAGTAAATCATGACTGGTTTATGCAAAATATCTATCTGTCTATATATATATATATATATATATATATATATATATATATATATATATATATATATAAAATTATTTATTTATATTTATATTTATAATTTTGCCAAGCATCAGTCATTACACTTAACCAATGTACCTAAAATGACAGTGAGCAAGACAACATGTTAGCATAATTTGCACAAGTTTATGACCAAACAAGAGTTACTTAGCTACTAGAACTGCATTTGTAAGAATAATACAACAAATACAGTGAGAGTCAAAAAGTACATAACCGATCATTCACAAATGAGCAGGAAAAAGAAATGTTAAAAGAAAAACTTTCCTCAATTCATTCCATTAAAGCGAGCGTTTGAGTAAGCAACCATTAGCTATGTACTCTATGCATCAGATATAGGCAACCCTAAGTCACAAAGAAATGTGCAATGGAGAGGGTACAGTCATCATCACTTGTATAGGGTGGGGTCAGGGTTAAAGGAGGGGAAGCCTGACACTCAAGAAGTGAGGGTGTGCAAGTAAGAAAAAAATTTTTCATCAAGTATAACATTGTCAGGGCTAGTAAAAGTAAACAGATTTACACCAGTCAGTAGTAATGTTTATTACTTGTGTGTGTGTGAGGTGGTAAGGGTGAGATAGCTCTTAATGTTTGTGGGTTTGCATGACCACAATCAATGCACTTGTGCAAACACTATATCCAAGCATGTCAAACAGGTGTCTCAAGACAGCAAGTCTAACAGGTGTGAGCCATGCATTCTAGAGTAGTCAGTTCACCGTCATTGCCCCCGACCATGAGAACTACCTCTGACAGGAGTTGCACTGCTAGCTCCATCGCCTTAGCTAGAACTTGTGGGGTTATCTGAATATGACTGATGTCTGCAGGACTTGCTCTCATTACAATCATACCTCTCAACCTGGAAGCATCAACAAACTGGACAAAGGCCCATGAAAAATAGGTACAAATCTATATACAGATTAGTATAAAACTTGCATGCATAATTATGTACCCCACCCACCCCAATGGAATTGTGGGATACCAACTTTCAAATGCAAACTGAAGAACAGAACCAAAATATGGCCCCAAACCCTGTAGTAAATGGTAACCATTTCTTTTTTTGAAATGTGTAGGAATGATGTTCACTGGGAAGGGAGAAGATGATGAACCTTAGGGTTTTGTTTTTGGTGACTTGCAGTATGTGAGTTTTGTAGTAAAAGTAGAGCATTTAATGGTAGGCAATATTCTAATCTTAGCAAAAGAATATTATAGGTGGCTAGAACCTACAAAAGTCATCCTCCATGATCTACTGATCAGTGGCATAGCTTGAGTTTGTGCTGCCCAGGACTGGCTGAGTTTTCCGCCCTTCCCTTCCCACAAAATCATAGTTGAATGGGGGGCCCCCTACATAGCCTTCCCCCCGAGACCATTCTAATGTCCCATTACTTGGTTATTTCATCCCATTTACAATGAACACTAATGTACGTACTGCTTTACTTCTACAGTGATTATTTGGATTTCATTTAAAACTTTTATTTTACATTTTATAGCACAAACACCAATAGACATCTGCTAAACAAAGCAAAACAGTCTCACAATGAAAATAGACTTAGCATTAAAATTTTTCTACCCTTGAAACTCACATTCATCGAAGCAGCATTGAAACCCACATTCAAAGAAAATGCATCTGGCCAGTGGCCGATAAAGATTAAGTTTGGCCTGTTTTCAAATCATAAGCCCCTTGCATATGAAACATACATGTGTTCTTTGATGCACCTTCCTGATTGTATTAAATTATATTCCTTGTATAACACAGCACACTTGTTAGAGCACATTTTAAATGTATTGTTTTGAACATTTTCCAGTAAGCAATGAAACAAAATGCATGCACCATTGATGACAAAACTGCCTAATTCAAAACATTTCCATCATAAAAGTCTACTCATACTTCTACAACCCACTAGTAATATTGCAATAGGGAATGGATGGCAAACTGATAACAGGGTCATATTTACTGGGTATCTCTGACAAAGTGGACATTCTCAGGACTGCAGCATCCACCCCTTTTAAAAGTACAACACAGTACAGTATCAGCAGTCAATCTACATACTGTGGAAGTAGAACTCACAGCTTTCTGCATCAAATCAAGTATTTTACCTGTTGTGCAACTAACAACAAAGACTTGGTATAAGCATAACTAAACTTCTCTCCCCCTGAAGAACTATGCAGCACAAGCAATCTGGAAAAAGACAACATATAATGGAGGGGAACAAATGCCCAAAAAAACAGGGACACATTTTAAACATTGCTTGTATAATCTTGGAAGGTTGCTAGAATAATATGTTTTCTGTCACCATCCCTTTCCTGAAAGATAGGAAGACTGAAACTAAAGTGGCTATCAATATTTAGTGAATTGAGGTCTCACTGATTTGCTATAAAACCACAACTTTTAAGAGGAACAGACCAAAAGTTATACATGAGTCAAAAAGACCCATTAAAAACTAAGTCTTCTCTACAGAAATAAAAAATTCCTTTCCCCAACTTTAAACCTTCATTATCAAGGCATTCCATCTACCCTGCCTTCTTTATGCCTCTCCAATATGTACGCATCTACAATCTACCTTGATATCCAAACTTGAACAAACATACAACAAAATAGCTAGATTTGCCAGCGACCTACCATACAAAACCTACCACTGCCTAGCTCTTAAAGAACTCATTTGGCTTGAATTCCCCCAACTTCTGCTCCTATCACAGCTTCATATCACTCACTCCTTGCTAAATAAACCCTTGGCCTATCCCACCCTCTCCTCTCTAGTATTCCTTTATACTCCCACTGATCAAGTCCTTCTTGACATTTACAAACCAAATAAAAACATAGGCAAATTTATTTACAAAGCACAGTGTCCTAAGCCTGGAAGAAACTCCTTCCAAATATTCGCAACATCAAATCCATTAACTGCTTCAAAAGAGAACTGAAAACCTTCCTTGCTAACAGTAGCTCCTGTTATTGCCAAAACCCCATCTAACTCCCCCTCAAATATCTCATGTTACCCTTAAGCTGTACCTCTCACAAATTTAGAATTTTGATTACTCTGCTTCAGGACGATTGAGAAGATATCAGCCACTTTATTGTATATACATTTATTTGTTAATTGCAACATTTCTACTCCATGTTGCTTATCTTTATTAACTGTTAACATTACAATTTAAAGTTAATTTGGATTTTATTTGCTTGCTCTAGTCTGCAATAGAATTCTATTTAATGTCTCTAGTCTATCTTTCTTGTTCATGTCATGCCATCTTACCTTGCACAAACGTTCTATACAACTGTTAATCTATATATTGCACAATCCTGAATTTTTGTAATCATTCTTATGTCCTTTACTGTTTGTATGTTTCTAATTTGTATAGCCTTGTAGTTATGTAAATTTTTTGTATTTCTTATTGGAGCTTTTCTCCTCGGGTCTCTACTGAAAATGGGCCTGTGGCTCAGTTGGACTAACCCGGTAAACAAATGACAAATAAATAAATAAATAAATAATAGATTTTGCACGTCATGTGTGGGCTGCCTATACATTTGTAATATACACAGAAATACATCCAAGGTATATTAATGTGCATCTTCACATTCAGAAACAGAACCCATTTGCCAGGGGATGGGCTGCACTTCACTTGTACTTTGATTTATGTGCATTTTCACATATGCCACATTAGTATAACTCATTTTACATGTGCCTATTTTACATCTGCTATAGTTAGAGAAATAGTAATATGTCTATCAGATTGTTATGGTACACGCCAGTATGGTGTACCAGGACCTCTGCTGCAAAAGTGCCGATACAGCGAGTACACTTAGGCATGGAATTTAAACTTCCATTCACCGCTGAACCTGCCTGATGAACGCATGTGAAATTTAAGTGTGTGATACCATCATACCGGCCTTATCAGGGGAGTTTGCTGCCCCCGACATATGTCCAGGTAAGGCGAGAATGTGTGTGTGTGTGTGTGTGTGTGTGTGTGTGTGTGTGTGTGTGTGTGTGTGTGTGTGTGTGTGTGTGTGTGTGTGTGTTTTTGTGTGTAGGGAACGTCCAGAATGCATTGCCTAAAAAGGCAAAAATGTCCTGCTTTTCAGCCTCAGGTCAAATCATGACATGTATGTCATAGGATTGTGGGCTGTGGCCTTTGATGGGAATGCGCAGTCAGCAGTCTGTCACGTAATCATGACGTGGGCTGCTGAATAATCCTGTTATTTTCTCATTCTCTTTCCGCACTTTAGTTGCGAGGAGAGAGCAAGAGGAGAAAGAGGGCTATGGTGTATGTGTCATCATATTTGTGTGTTTTTGGGGCTGTTGAGAGGACACCGGCCCAACACCAACCAGATGCTTTATTTTTTCCTGGCATACTACTCTGTGAAACTTAAGGGCTGTGGCTTTGACTTTTTTTTTATATGTTATAAGCTGGCAGGGTTTAACCAGATACTAGAGAGGCAGTGTTTGTGTGTATGTGTGTGTGTGTGGGGGGGGGGGGGACTATTAATTTGCTTTTTTTTTTTTAATACACTCACTGGCAGCAAGGCAGGGTCAACGAACCATGAACAGAACAACTGTCCAGATGATTCCTGTGGTCTCTGTGGGTTTTTTGGGGCTGTTGTTAGGCAGGGTTAACCATATACTTTATTTTTTGCATGGCAGAATCAACCTACCTATGTGTGAAACTTTTAAAGGCCATAGCGTTGATTTTTTTTAATATGTTATTATGTATAAACTGGCAGGGTTTAACCAGATACTAGGGAGACAATGTGTTTGAGGGACTGTTGCTTTTCTTTTTTTGATACACTGGCAGGCTCAACAGAACCAGATGATTCCTGTGGTATGTGTGTTTTGGGGGCTGTTGATTGGCAGGGCCTTCCAGATACTTTCTTTATTTTTTCATTTATTTATTTATTTATTTATTTATTTAACATTTGTTGACCGGGAATGTCCGACTAGGTTCCATAGAGCCTGTTTTCAGCGGAGGCCCGGGGAGAAATGCTCCAGATGCATGTCTTTGGAATGGCAGGGTCAACCAGATACTAGTACTATGTGTGTTTATGGGCCTTTGTGTTACACTGAAGGAAGAGTGAGTTTGTCACTGTCACTGAGCAGGGATCATGTTAAAGGTGGTATTGTCAATACTGATAAGTAAGGGGAAGACAGAACCTGAAAGTGCCATTCATGCTGAATAGGATGCTTTTCAGTGCATGTTGACAACACCGCAAGCAACTTTCCAGCTAACATTAGCAGAGATGACATTCACGGCACCTCTGCTTTGTAGGCGTATGGCACTCTGTACCTTTTTTTATCAGGACAGAGCGCTGTTTTACAGTGTAGAGTCCCTTGACCCACCCATGTGTAATGCACAGCTGTATGGATATAGCTTACCGTGCTTGGGAGGAGATGAGGGTAGTCAGATGAGGCTGTCCGGGTTTTAGTCTACATGGGCTCAGCATGATTTTGTGTGTTAATTCTCTAGTGAAAATAGTTTGTCTAAAAAGCCATTTCCGTGAGGAACCAGAGTAATAAACAGCTGAACAAATGCTAGTGGAAATCTCATAGAGCTGATTAAAGTGGTAGTCTGCAGTGCTGACAGGGTAACCCTAAGACATTGTTTAGACTACAGCTTCCAACTGTTTTGATTCTCACAATCTCACTTATGAAAGACTAAATTATTTGAACTTGTACAGTGTCTCATATATAGATTTAAGATTACCTTATTCAGGTATTTAGGGCATTTAGAGACAACCACCTCTGGGAATGTTTGGGGTTATCAAAAGTAAACTAATTGGTTGTCTGAGATAGTAGCTGATACATGGAATAGACCACCAATTTACATTAAAGCAAGCATTAATGAAGATATTTTAAGAACAGTAATTATGGAAACAACTTTTAGTATATTGGTAGGCTAGAAGTGCATTAATGCCCATGCTTGAAATATTTGTATGTATGCATTGATATTCCCCAGGATTCACAAAGCCTCTGTGTAAGAGTTATAACTCTTACACGGAGGCTGCAGTTAAACGGAGTGATGTCAGCATGCTTTGCATATTAATGAGAGCATGCTGAATCACACCTAAGTCTAACACGGTCCGTGTAAGACAGTAGGGGGCATGTCCGTAGGCTGAGCCCTGCAAGCGGACACGCCCCCAGAAGTGAAAAAGTGCCCAAAGTAAACACCCACAACAGAGTCCACGGAAATGTGAATAAACACAACACAACACATGCCCCCACAGACTATGAACATAAAATATATATAAATGAACATGTTATATATTTTTTTTAAATTGTAAAGATGTTTAACCGTGAGTGTGCTCGTTTGCTGGCGTGCCGTAAGCGCAGCTACAGTTAGCAGTCAGTGGGAAAGCATATAAGAACTAAATATGCAAAATAAGCCAGGAAGCAATAGCGTAGTGGTAGAGATGTTGACTGATGAGCAGGCATTCATGGTTCGAGCCCCCACAACACCAATTTTTTTTTTTCAAAATAAGTCCATAATCATGAGGCCCAACTCATGCAGGGCCAGGTCCTCTGGGGAGCATACAGGGCCGAGGCGTGGGACCGGTTGGCTCATGATCTCACCAGTGCCACAGGGATTCCAAGGACTGGTGAGCAGGTCTGTCACCACCATGCGGACCTGAAGAGACGCAAGCAGGACCAACTGAACCTTTGGATCCAGGAGGCCCGGCAAACACCCAATGCCCCACTACTGAGTAAGTAACATTTAATTATGTATGTAAGAAATTAAACTAGCTGATATTATGGAGATGTGTATTCCAATATTACTTAATTTATATTACAGCTGCAGGTGTCCGTTCTGCGAACCGCAGAGCCTATGGCGATAGGCTGGTGCGGTTGTGCCACCAGGCAGGTCAGTAATCCACTACCAGTAACTGTAAAGAAATATAAAAGTATGACAGTCAGCAAAAGAGTGCAGTGTAGTCAGTAAGGAATAAAATCTGCAAGTAACAGTGTGAAAGTGTATGCAAGTATTGCTTGATTACAAAAGTGTGTTTCAGCCTGTAAGTTTAACCAAAAAATGAAACTGTCTGACATATATTCTGAAATAAAAATGCCCTACCTGTAAGAAAATAGTACACAACCTGCAGCAGGCTGAAAAGTATAGCTGCAGAAGATGATGAAATCACATGTGTGAAATATATCCCTGTGGAAATACTGAAACATGACAGAAGTGAGACTGCTAGAAAGGATTGTAATAACTACTGGTAAAACATCTCAATAAAGCCTAGAAGTACCATCCTGAATAGTAAAATGAAAGCAAGTGAGAGAGTGTGAGAAAGTGTCATGAATCCAGCAATACAGTAGTAATAACCCCTGAATAAAGTATACTGCAGTCAAGACAGAATGAAATGCATGTGAGATTCAAAACCAAACAGCAAAATCTGTTCAAAGTGTTGCTGCATCTGGAATGTGTATCCCAAAATCTGGATATGTTGCTCTCAGTCTGCAATATGCAGATATGATGATTGTCTGATATACCAAACATCCACACTTGTCTACAGCTATATAAAGCAAATGTAGCAGGATGATGTAGCTGAACAAAGCTAGATATGAATGTGTATGAAGAACCATAAAATGTATATTGATGTTGCAGTAACAGTCCTATCACCAAGTTGAAATAGTTATCATATAGGAAACTGTAGTTAGAACAGTAGTGTGTATATAACTGTAGCTATTAGAAATGTACAGCATATGTATTGTTATTCGAAGGTGTTAATATTACTTTCTTCACCCCACCCTATAACCACATATAACCCATTCCATGTGAAAATGGTATGTGCAATCACAATTAACACCCTTGGATGTTTGTCCTGTTGGGTCATATATATTTGCATGTCTGTTGATGCATCTGCCCTGTTCATACATCCACACCTGATGGCCTGTTGCCATCAATTAACCCTGCATGTTGTTGGACTGTGTATTTCTGTTCAAATTATGCATGTGTTATGCATGCTGTTCAATGGTGTGAATATCTGGGTGTTTGGTTAATGGGAATACTAATGCATGCTGTTACAACTAATTGTGAATGGTATTATATGTCACTAACCCAAACTGTCATGACATAATGCAAAACATAGGACAACAGGGAAGGAGGGTTCCAGCGGACCCACCTCTCCCACCTCAGCTGGCGAGTGCACCTGGCACTAGTGCCGAGTCCGGACCCTCCTCTGGTGGCCCTGTGCCACCTGTGGGTGGAAGCACTGCAGGGGATGGGGCCCGCCCCCCCTCTGCAAGTGTGGCCGGAGGAGAACCACCACTCACCCTCCGTAGCGTCCGGACTGTGGTGCGTAGGGAGATTCGGGACTCTGTTCTCGAGCCCCTACGCCAGCTCGAGGCACGGGTGGCGCAACTAATGGGCATGCCTGTTGCCCCGCCTACACAGCCCCCAGCACAGCCCCATCCTGGGCAGTGAAGGAACAGTGGCAACTGCCTATGGGTGGGGATATCAGTTCCACTGTTGCCATCTGTGGGCTCATGGGCTCTGGATATCCAAACCTCCGTCCCGTCAATTGCATAACCCCCCCCACACGTGTCATACACCGCCCCTGTATGCGTCTTGTTTGTCTTGTCTGTTTACCTACCCAACCTACCTCCCCAGCTGTACCGACTTCCTTCACCTGACATACCACTCTCACCTGAAAAAAAAAAAAGGGCACTCTGTACCCACAAAAAAATTACGCCCCATACATAGCTGCCCATTCCGCACACGTCTGCTGGACATGGAACCTATCAATTACAATTGGCTGTACAACAAGTATTATTGTTGTCCTGACACCTCTCTCAGGGGTGGAAGGTTCCAAATGTCACACCAAATTACATACATATGCACAGCTGTTGCTGATGAAGAAATGGGCAGCTATGGGCCTTACCTACATCCCTCCTGCACATCCCAAGCTTGTTTACCTACTGTCTTACCCTCTTTGTGACCCCTTTTTCACCACTTTCCTGTCTCCCCATTTTCTTTTCTTTCAAAGAAAATAGCGCGGGTGTGCGCAAGAGTAAGCACGTTTAAGCGGTTGTAAGCGGGTGTGCGCGGAGCTAACCGCCAGTGCGCATGCGTGAGCTCCGCGCAAACCAGCGCTAACCTGGTTACAACTGCTTAAAAGTGCCTTAGTCACTTTGATTGACAGGTCCTGTACTCAGTTCAAAAGCAAAATAAAATCCCACTGTGAGTCCCCAACCCAGTACCTTGGAAACAGTAGTCTGCATGACTTACCAGTAAGCCATGACTCTTACACAAGAACATTGTGCTAAAATAAATATATCATGTAATAGTAGGAATGAATGTAAAGGGAATATAGATGTGTAGTACACAAAGCATGCCATTTAGAATTACTATCAAAACTAGTGGATTTCCATAATAGTAGTGTGTGAACAGAAACAGCCATGCTAGTTGGAAGCTAGTAGGTAATAATGTCACTATAGCACCTTGCAAGCCACACACATACTCACAGCAGGATAAGCACTGCCCATACCCCACAACCTCTTACAGGAACACATCTGGACCAAGTAATAAAATATGTGGAGCAAAGGCCCAAAACCAGGGACACATTACAAATAATGTTACAACAAACGCAGACAGTTCAGAGAGTAACAGGGTCTGCACTTTGTGGGATGTTTGGAAGGGTATGCAGTCTGAAACTTGAATGTTTGTCACCATATTCTGACTTGAGCCCAGAGTGATTTGCCAGAAAAAGGTGTGCATGAAATATTGACCAAAATATGAGGCAGAAATGTGGACAACCTGCAAATATCTGTACACATGACGGGTCTGACACCACCATATTTGAATAGTTAAGAGCCTAGACATAGCAACAGTGAATGACTTACAGGGATGCCCCACAGACCCCATATGAAATGTACAAACAGCAGGCAGAAAGGTGTAACATATGCAATGGTAACTATGGAGTCCTGAAAGTATTCATCACTTGCATGGCAGAAAAAGTATAGTAAAACATATGCTCATGCTAACCCACAGTCACAACTGCAGCATACCAGACATTTTAATGGGTGTACCCCACTGATATGTACCATTCCATGAGGCACATAACAGATGAACCTGAAAGTCTCTGGGGCCTGCTCAGCAGCATACTCAAATACCCTAATAGATGTCAAGGCCCACACCATGGCCAGACCACACTGCATGCTGTAACACCCTAGCAGATATAGCAAGCATTCCAAGGTGTGAATGTACATGGAAAATAGGAAAGCTACAGCAGCACACTACAGTCAGGACACCTAACAGGCATACAAGTAGTGACTGTAAAGGGCAACTATTGAAGCCTTAGCAACAAAGTGCAAGCAAAAGTGAAAGGAAAGTACACACACACACATTAACAGTAGTAGTAGTTGTAGGTGTCAGTGTACATACACAGTTAGTGCAGGAAACTGGAGAAATGAATGGAGGAATGTTAATCTACAACACACCTGGACATATGAGAGAGATACCAACCTTTACACTCACAGAACATTGTCCACAGCATAACAGCATGGTCCCTGCCCTTAACATCTGAAAGGGCTATGCCTATCTCATATACCTTTTTATAGCACTGTTCTGAAATCACAGTGAGAACTGCAATCAGTACACAACTGGCTGCACGCAATTAGCAAATGCTGGCTAACAATTGGTGCATAGGCCATCACATGGGCATATGCAGATACCTACAAAAGTATGCTGTACTCCCAGTCCACACATGCAATACTTTCATTGCACCCTGAGAAGGATGTGAGAGACAGACAGACAGAGAGAGAGAGAGACAGAGACAGGGACAGAGAAAATTGCAATTAAGCAGACACAAACAAATTGTTCAGCAACAGCCACCTGAAAGCTGACACCTGGGAAGTGGAGCAGCAGGACAGAGAACCAGACAGCAACACAAGCAGCTGTGACAAACACAGGTAATGTAAAGTAATACTATAAAGGTCTACATACTGTGAACCCTCCATGTGTGTCATTGGTCTGTATCCATATGTATATGAAGATGTGTAAAGGGTGGAAAACAACCAGGCTCTCTCACCACGAAGCTGTAAAGGCAATGAACAGTTCTGTAGATAACTCAAAGTTCATGGACATCAAAGCATTCAAACCGGCAAAGTCAAAACGACAGCTTCACTTTTCCAATAAAGAATCCAATATAAAATCTGCAAAGAACCTTTATTTACTGTAAGCGCTTTCGCGTAGTTACCACTACGCTTCATCAGACAGTACATATAACATTTAAAACCTCTATTTATACAAAGAAGTGGAAAAAGGGCGCCAAAATAAAACAAATAAATTGTTCAATTATTCAATTATTTGGTTGAATTAGGTACTATGGGTTGATGCAGGCAGTTCAAAAAATCTCATGGTCTTAAAGTAAGTAATGTTATTCAAGATTAATAATACAGCTATTGACCAAGACTGAAACATGGTGCTGAAAACAGGTAATGATAATAATAATAATAATAAATAAACAAATATCTGTTGGTGCGGAAAAGCACAGTAAATACACATGATAAGAATTCAAGCAGGATAAAATGTACTAAGTACTAATAAATATTTTGTGTAACATAATATGAATGCTTATTCCAAAAGAGTATAATAAATGTATTTATCAAAAGCTGGAAAAGCCATAATCTTTTAAATGAGAAAACTATATTTGAATCTTATGTTACTCATTCTTATTTTAAAATATAATGTATGTCCTCTATTCGTAAATTATTAAAGGATTGTTAATAATTAAATATTTAATAAAAGTGTGTAAGTATATAAATATAATTAAATAAATAAATAAATAATTTTAACACATCGATACATGAGTATATACATTAATAAATAAGATGATTAATTAAATAGCTGTTATGAATACTAAATATTATAAATAAATAAATAAATAAATATATATAAATGTACAATAATGTGAACATGATGAAATATATATTAAGAATATGCACATGATTATTAGTAAGATACAAATATTAAAAACTTTGTCAACTAAATCAATTTATATTTAAATAATAAGATGTGTAAAGGGCAGGGGACATACAGCAACTATCAGTGAAGGCTGTACATACATTTGTATGTGAGAGCATCTATGTGCACATATCAATGTTGGCTGATTGTAGGTTGTAGTGCCATGTACAATGTAGGTTTCACAGTTATGTATGTTTAGCAGTATGTTAGTGTGTGTATACAGTATGGTAGACAAACATGTTGATATACCTGTCTAACATATGGATACGTATGTATGTCAACATATGTATGTGTATATATATATATATATATATATATATATATATATATATATATATATATATATATATATATATATATATATATATATATATATGATATGCATATATGTATACATACATAGAGAGAGAGAGATGTAGGAATACATAGACAGATGTAGATAGAATATTGTACAAACATATCTATGTAATGCACACATACAGATATAGATATATGTAGATACATATACATAGACAGACTGATCTGACTATCTACAGGTATGACTGTATATGACGACCTTCAACACAGCCTGTCCCACCCCCTCTGTCACTCACACCCCTCTGTGTCCCCCCTCCACATCTATAGCAATATATGTACATCAATATATATATGTGTATATGTATACAGACATATATATATATATATATATATATATATATATATATATATATATATATGTGTATATGCATACAGACATATATATATATATATATATATATATATATATATATATATACATATAGATATATCTATATACATATATATATATATATATATATATATATATATATATATATATATATATATATAGAGAGAGAGAGAGAGATGTATATAAATTCTGAGTGAGGCACATGTGTACAGATGTATTGCAACAGGTGCCTGGTGACAAAGGCATGGAGTGAACACCAGTGTCAAAACCGGAGTACCATACCACATTCCAAATCACCTACACCAGTAACCACCAGATATGTGATTGGCTGCTCACCACTGCATGTGTCAGGGGTGAACAGAGTCATAAATGTGTACAATAGTGGCCCCAATGATATTCACAGTGGCACACTATCCCTGGAATACCTGCACATGGTATGTGTCAGCGGACATGGTGTGTCAGCTATGGACACGTAGATCGGTGTACCCCTCCACACCACATAATGGATGCCATGGTATGGACCTCACATGACAGCTACAGATATGGAGAAGGACACAGTGACATGTACAACACTGTGACAATGCACTCAAACACATTACCAATGCACAGTGACTGACAACACCACAGAGTACACATATACTACCCACATAGAGGTTACCACTCCCGGATTTACATATGTAAGTCACACCCATGACAGATGTCCAACAACCATAGTAACACCTCACACCATCCACAACCTAAATGTCTGCTGTGTGTCCGTGCCACTGCAATAGAGTGCACATGTGGAGGTAAAAGTTCCTACCCACAGATAAGACATACCCTGCAATAAACCACACAGTGTTAAGAAGCAAGACTCCCCATGAGTACATGTCACACATACCCCTGCTGAATGTTAGTCAGATAGGTAATATGCCATATGAGTCACCCTGTGTAACTGTGTGACAGCAGCAGGTACCATCACACCACATGTGTCACAATGGTCAGGGTAGCAGAACAGTATGCTGCTGTAGTCCCAGGGGCAATAGAATATTGTATAGTATTGTATTGTAATGTAATGTATTGTGTTGTATTGTATTGGTATGTTGAGGTGCCTCCTTCATGGAGTGGAACCACTGCTGCTGTGCGCCAGTGTACAGGTACATATCCTGTAGTCAGGCTAGTGTTACATAGCACTTCTATATGTGTGTTTAGCTCCTGTCAGAGTTTATGTAGCATGCAACTGGGGATACCATCAGGTCCCATTCATGTTGTGTATTCTGCTGTCCTGAGGGTGGCTCTCACCTGGACATCTGTGATGACAGGGAGGTTACAGTCAGCTGGGATAACTATGTCTTATTTTGGGGGAGAGGGCGGGGTGACACCTGCACTGAACCTGTCTGCCACAATGTTGTCAATATCTGTGGTGTCAGTGAAATATGTGTTGTTGTGTACTAACTATGGGCATAGAGGATGGATCCTGACCAGGTTGCTAACATAACTGAAGAAAGCCTTCTGGTTATCTGTAGTGTCCCTCTTGATTTCCCTCTCAAAGTCGCCCATGGATGTTTGTATGATGGAAAATAGATCCTTACTAGTGCTGCTCAGACATGCCCTCCCTTTATGGAATTATGCTCTGTCTTGCAGTAGCTTCCATCTTCTGAAATACAATCTGTCTATGGCTGGGGTCCACCAGACAGGATGCTGTCCCTTTGTGGAGAGTCTCTTGGTCATATATGGGATTGCATGATCCATGCATTCTCGGAGATGTCTGTAGAAAGCAATTGTGTAGGGGTCAGCATTGTGGGTTGTATCTGCCACTGGCCCAGTGGGCTGAAAGGATACCATATCACTGTTACAAAGTGTAAAGTTTGCATCTGTAATGTTAAGCACTATAGTCGTTTGTGCTGGTAGGTGGGATATGTATATCCAGGGCAATCAGTGTGTGGTCAGCTCACAGTAGTTGATGATGTAGGCCATACAGTACCTAGATACAAACCCCCAGAGTGAGGAGGTGCTCTTGACCTGAATCAGTGTTCTGACTGCTGGGGTTTGGTAGTATGTCGTATGGAGTGTGCCAGGTACTGTTGCACAGTTGCTGGCTGAGCACTGATACCAGGCCATTTACATGTGTATCCACCAATAGACAGACAGATGCTACATATGTGAGATATGTTGTATCATAACAGTCGAGTAGCATGTGTAGTATGTGTGCCAAATTCTGCTGACATATATTGCTGATATCAGGTTATTTTCTTTCTCAGGTACATGGCCCACCCGCGGAATCCCACCTACTCCACAGCTGAGGATGAGGAGATACACCAGAGCCTGGTGCGGGATTATGCAATACTCTTTTCCCGCACCAGCCAGAATCAGCAGGAGAGGGCTGCTCTGTGGCAAGACCTTGTCTGTCGGGTAAATGACATAGGCACGCATAATAGGACATATGAGCAGGTACGACATCACTGCAGTGATTTAGTCAGACATGACCGTCAGCGTGCGTCGGATATCCACAGGCAACAGGTCGCCACAGGTGGTGGGGTGGCTACACATCCCCCACTCACCAGACTGGAGGGACTACTCATGAGTGTAGTGGCTCCAGTCCACCAGCAACAACAACAGCAGCAGACATGCATTACGATGGAGGCTGGAGCCACGCAGCAGCAAGACAGTGAACGTGCAGGTAATATGCCATATGTATAGCTGACTGTTGTGTACACTGGTAGTTAATGCATGTGTGAGGTGTGTCCTTAGTTTGTAGCTGTCACCATAGTATTTAATGTGCAAGTGTGATATCCTCAATATTAGCAGCTGACCTGTGAAAGGCGACTGTTGTACTACTGACCTATATCATACTCAGTAACAATGGCACAGTTGTGCCCACTGACATTAGTTTCTTCATGTCTGCAGGACCCTCTGGTATAACAGCAATGCAGCCTATCCATGCTGGTGAGTGTGTATTAACAATTCCTGTAATAGTGTTGATAGTAATAGTACTATTTGGCTCACTTAGTAGTGCTCTTTGTATGCATGTAGGTGTGTCTGTCTGTGTGTTGATATCATGCATACTGAGTACTGTACAATTGTGTGAAACTGTGTGCATGTGCGCATGTGTGCATGTGTGCATGTGTGCATGTGTGCACCTGTGCACCTGTGCATGTGTGAATGTGTGCATGTGTGCACGTGTGCATGTGTGCATGTGTGCACCTGTGCATGTGTGCATGGGTGCATGTGTTCATGTGTGCACCTGTGCATGGGTGCATGTGTGCATGTGTGCATGTGTGCACGTGTGCATGTGTGCATGTGTGCATGTGTGCACGTGTGCATGTGTGCACCTGTGCATGTGTGCACGTGTGCATGTGTGCATGTGTGCATGTGTGCATGTGTGCACGTGTGCACCTGTGCATGTGTGCATGTGTGCACCTGTGCATGTGTGCATGTGTGCACCTGTGCATGCGTGCATGTGTGCATCACTGGTAATGTGTAGACATTGTAAATTGTGTGTCCTGTTTCCCTCCCACATGTTCTGTTGCTGCTCTGGTGTCATGTAGCAGGGAACCTGAATCAGGTGCCGTGGGTACTGATAATGATGACATCTGTGGATTGGCACAGGAAAGTATGCCAGGGTCCGCCATTGGTCAGCCGATTGACAGTACACAGCTGTCGACCCCATCAATGCGCACAGTTATCCTGCCAATACACCCTTTGTCACCAATGTCCCTAGGTGATGGACAGCATACAGTGGGCATTGACCAGGGTAATGTGGTATCTGTGGCACATGCCTCCCCACACAGCAGCCATGGGCATGGCCCAGAGATGGTACCACACAGACAGATGTCCAGGGGTTCTCTTGGGAGCATCCATGGGCGTACTGCCCCTGTCATACGTGCCCACAGAGGTCTTACAACCTCAGCTATGTTTCGGGCTGTCATGCAGGCACAGTCACGTATGGAACGGTACACCAGACAGGGTCTGAGGGAGCTGACAGCATGTTGCACAGCCATGACTGACAGTATGTGTGACATTGCGGCTGCCATCCGTGATTTCACCGATGTCATAGACAGATGTTGTGGGGACATATTAGACCGGTTCCACAACTACATGTCCATGAGCCAGGGCGATGGTGGGCGGTTGAGGCATCGACGTGGCCGTATGCCAGCAACAGCAGCAGCTGGCAGTCGTCGCAGATGACAACAGGGCCGCGGTCGCCCCCGTAGTGCCAGCAGCAGCCCCAGCAATGCTGGGTCTGTGCTGTCATCAGACCACCCCAGGAGACCACGTGCACGTGGCTCTGGCCGGGCCCGACAGGGATCTGTGTCCAGTCAATGAACACCTGCTTCTGATAACAGTACCCAGTCTAGGTTGGTACTGGATACGGTCCGTAGCACCCCAGCAAGGCACAGGTACTGTGTCCGTGGCCAGAGACACTGATCTGTATGACCTGGCAGGTACAGTCTGTGGCTGTCCACAAACACCAGTATATGGCAGCCATGAGGTGGAACTGTGTGCATCCATACACACATGCGAATTGACAACACCTAGGGCTACCGCATACATGCACACACTGCATCAACATTGCCCCACCTTCTACTGCTGTCCCGCACCAACACACATACACATACATGTCAATTGGTGGTATCGGTGGCTGACTCAGGCATACCAAGTTCACACCCTGTGCATATGATGAAACTGTGCCACCTCCTGCAATCTGTAACAACTGTGCAGGTACAGGTTAACATGTTGCTGATGCACAGGGTGACCACATAGATGTGTAGTAATAGTATCATGTTGTTAACAGTACTGTGTGCTGAATTAATTGTGGGTATATCACAGCATGCCTGATGCAGTAAGTGTGTGATTGTCATGTCCTGTTGTCTACACCCATGGTAAGTACCATAGTGTATCATCTGCATATGTTGGCATACTGGTGGTAATGATGTCAACAGAAGGCTACATACATAGGTAGCACAGGGGATAAGGTAATGAATGTAGTAATACGCAATGATGGACATGTAAATTGCAAGTGGCATGTTGCCCACACTGGACTCTGCAATGCAGATGTTTGAGGATGTTGATATGTGTGCAGTACTACGACTGGTACAGGACACACAGGAGCACCCTAGCACTGCATGCTCACATCTCATACCATGCTAGACAGCCCCAACACACAAAACTAACTGTCACAGGAGGGAGAGTCCCCATATATGTCAGGGATACTGTGGTGGCAGGCCAGGTAGCATACATCCTACTAAGTATGGAACCACTGAGTGAAGGCTCAGTGTCTGTTATTTGACATGTGTATTACTGCAGGTATGAGCACATGGGTTTCCATCCAGTTATTGTACATCCTGACAGTACATGGTCTGTACACTTGTGTGCACTGAGACTGGACCCTAGCCATCTGACCTGTGTATTTCCATGTACATGTGCATAGTTTCTGCATATTTGCAGTGTTACCTACTGGAACTGGTACAGCTTGTTTGTTGTACAATGGACTATATGCAGCCCTGTTTACTGTAGCTTTGTTTGCATGCATGTTTGCTTGCAATTACCCTGGAATACTGATCACACCTGCAATGCATGGTTATAGAGCTTCTGTGGACTCCTAGTGCCATCTGCATAGCTTACTATATGTATGTCCATGCCCTACTTGACAGGATGTCACTGTTTGTCCTGTTCACATGTACATTGCCTGTGACACAGTGCATATGACTTACCTGGCATGTGTCCACGTGAGCAGTCATATATGCTACTGCTAACTAATCACAGGCACTACACCTTCACATATTCATCTTCTGTTGAACTACCTGCTTTGCTAGGGACGGCCTGCACCTGTCACCTCTGGGCTTTCAGATATTGGCAAAGGCTCTTGCTACCCCCATAGTGCCTATGTTAGGCAAGGCTCAAATGACAAACCCACCTTCATAGGTATCACAAGGGATAAGAAACTAAGAGTAATGCTACCCAACGCCAGAAGTCTAAACCTCCAGATGCATGCACCCAAAACACTCCTTGGCATGGAGAACATCGATATCTATGCAGTAACAGATGCCTGGTTCAGGGCTACTGAGAGCACACCAGCACTACCAGGTTTAACCTGGTTGATTTCTTTGAAACAGTCACCAAGGCCATTGACGAGGGGAAGGTGGTTCACACAGCCTACCTGGACCTCGCAAAAGCCTTCACAACAATACCCCACTTGGGCATTCTAGAGAAGCTCACCAGCTTAAATATAAGACCCTATGTCACTAGATGGATTGCACAGTGGCTCAAGGACAGAACCCACATGGTTAGAATTGCTGGAGCCAAGCCAGACTCCAAACCAGTTACGAGTTGTGTCCCACAAGGCTCAGTCCTGGGACCTCTCTTGTTTGGTATATATTTATTGGAGGTACAGGCCAACACGGACGGACTGTGGCTGACCAAATATGCAGATGACTGCGAACTGGCCAACATAATCGACTCTCCAGCCGACACAAGCATCTTCCAAAGGGGCATCATAGAAACAGACAACTTGTGCCAGAGCCATGGCCTTCAGCTGAACAGTGTTTAGAAAGGGGAATGTGCATCCTGTAGTCTGTTCACCTAGTTGCCAAAAGGGACATTGTCCTCACACACACTAACCCCCCTCAGCCAAAAACACACACTTGCCATTTGCAGGATTCAAACCCCTATCTGACTATGTTATGATACTCGAGATGGACACATTAGCAGAGTGTGCTATTCGGATTACTGAGAAGTTTTCCTTCTCTTGCTGTACTTATAGGGTGCTGACATCATCAGTGTTTAGAAAGGGAAATGTGCATCCTGTAGTCTGTTCACCTAGTTGCCAAAAGGGACATTGTCCTCACACACACTAACCCCCCTCAGCCAAAAGCACACACTTGCCATTTGCAGGATTCAAACCCCTAACTGACTATGTTATGACACTTGAGACGAACACATTAGCAGAGTGTGCTATTTGCATTACTGGGCGGTTTTCCTTCTCTTGCTGTACTTATAGGGTGCTGACATCATCAGTGTTTAGAAAGGGAAATGTGCATCCTGTAGTCTGTTCTCCTAGTTGCCAAAAGGGACATTTCTCTCACACACACACTAACACCCCCTCAGCCAAAAACACACTTGCTATTTGCAGGATTCAAACCCCTACCTAACTATATTATGACACTTGAGACAGACACATTAGCAGAGCGTGCTATTCGCATTTCTGGGAGGCTTTCCTTCTCTTGCTGTACTTATACGGTGCTGACATCATCAGTGTTTAGAAAGGGGAATGTGCATCCTTTAGTCTGTTCTCCTAGTTGCCAAAAGGATCATTTTTCTTACACAAACACACACACTTGTCATTTGCAGGATTTAAACCCCTACCTAACTATGTTATGACACTTGTATTGGACACATTAGTAGAGTGCGCTATTCGCATTACTGTGATGTTTCCCTTCTCCTGCTTTACTTATAGAGTGCTGACATCATCGGTGTTTAGAAAGGGGAATGTGCATCCTGTAGTGTGTTTTCCTAGTTGCCAAAAGTGTCATTTCTCTCCCACAGACTTACACACACACCAACCCCACTCACTCACACACACACTGAGCATTTTCAGGATTCAACCCCCTATCTAACTTATGACGGACACATTAGCAGAGCGCACTATTCGCATTATTGGGAAGGTTCTATTCTCCTGCTGTACTTATAGGGTGCTGACATCATCGGTGTTTATAAAGGGGAATGTGCATCCTGTGGGGAGGCAGACACCAAGCACACTCTGGCTAAGCTGTCATTCCCTAGGGCAAACAGCCTAGTGTTGACCTCTACACCCATATGTTTAATTGTCAAATGCACATTATTTGTTGCTGATAGACTGTTTGCACATCTTTATTGCCATAGCATTCCCTGTTTGTATGAACAACTTGTGCATCTGTGGAAGATCTTTGCATATGGGAGGGATCCACTATATCACGTATGTCTCTGTAGTCAAATATTTAACTGTGTGCACTGGGCAGACTGCTGTAATGTGGTTGGTTCCTGGAATAACACGTAAAAATACCAGATATGTGTGTCCAACTGCTAAACTGAGATTTGCCCTAAGTGTGTGAGCAAGCCCAGTTCAGCCTTCCCATGGCATGTTGTCTGACATATGTCTCATTTATCAAAGTGTGTGAGCATGCCCAGTGTGAGCATTCCATATGTTGGACTCTGCAGCCCACCACATTTGTGGATGAGTGTGAACTTCAACAAATATCACCCGTTTATGGTTGTGTGTTGTGTGTCATGTTGTGTAGTTACTGTACAACTGCTTTGTGTGTGCACACAACAGGATTATACTGTGCCTGCAGTGTTTGCATGGGATACTTTGCATACAGTTGTCAACATCCTTTCACACTGACCTAACACTGTAGTACTGTAAAGTGTACTGGTAGTACTTTGACTGTGGTGGACAGTATCCTGGGCTTTAGTGCTATCACTGCTTTACATTTCGATAGTGAGCACAACAGCCTGGTTAGGGGCCAGTTGTGTACATCTGACCATGTTGCATTCTTTTCAGATATGAACTACTTAAACCAGGCTTGTCCAACATTGGTAGTGTATTCCACAACATAGGTGTACATTTGCAAACACTAGCGATGTGCCCTAGTCCATGCCTAATGCTAGTTGGAGAGTGTGTTTGTCCTTCAACACACATTGTAAGTGGAGTTTGCCATGACATATGTCATGGTTAGTATACTGTGCCTCTGTCTACCTGTGACATGACAGTGATACCCAGGATAAAGCTACCATCTCCCATCCACTCGTCAAGATTCCTATTGAGGAAGATTGATAAGTGACTCTATGGGTAGCCTGTACTGGGAGTTCACTCATGGGTGGGGGTGGCTTCTGTGTTATGGATCATGCAGTACAGCTTGCCCTATGTAAGTCAGTGCTGGGGTTCAGGTCTCTCATGTGCATAGCTCACTGCCATTCAGATTGTACAAGGTGCAGCATGTTTATTGATACCAGCAACACAGGCAACACATGGCATCTGTGCAAGCTCTTTGATACTCCTGGTGTAGTACTGTTGGGGACTTTACGGTTGATGGAGGTGTCTGCTGAGGTACATCCCACAGGGGCTATTGTAGTCAATTGTACCGCTGATGAAGGATGACTGCAGAGCCACAATGACCTCCCCTTATCTAGATCTGACAACCTTCATGATTAGGTGGGTATATGGTATGTTTCTGTAAACACTACAGCACATGTTTGTCCAATGCAGGATATCTATCACCTTGTGTCCCCAGGTCTCTCATTACATGTTAACTACATAATGGGTTAACACCTATGTGGTAATTGGTGGGCACTTACTGTATATCCACGGGGGTTGACTATACACTTTTCTGCAATTAGCTTGCTGACATGGCTATGGCACCAGTTGTCTGTTTCTATGTGGCCCTTTTGTGGGATGCTTGTGTCAGCTGGTGGATCATATGTGGTGAGCAGTTTGTAGTCCTCTGCAAACATGTTCCGACACAGTCCTTCCATGTTTGCCTGTACCTATGGGACATATATACCAGACGAGGGAGATCCCAGGACCAAGCCTTGTGGGATGCCAGTTATATCTGGTTTGTAGTCTGACATGGCTGCAGCATGTCTGACCATGTCTGTTCTGTCCTTGGTCTGGTTTGCAACCCCTCTACTGACATAGGGGTTTATATTTAAGCTGGTGAGCTTATCTATAATGAACACATAGGGTATTGTATAGAAGCCTTTGCAAGGTCCAGCTACGCTGTGTGGACCACATTGCCCTCATCAATGACCTTAATGACTGTTTCAATTGAGTCAAACATGTTTAGGGGCAGGATCTGCACTTAAGAAAGCCACACTGGGTAGGGTCCGGTGTCAGTAGGTCCCCAATATCTTTATGTCTGTGGTACATGCTGATCCTTTCCATAGCTGTGCAGACCGAGCTTCTCAGGATTCTGGGGTAGTAGTTTTCGGTATCCATTCAGGCAACACCTTTGTTGAGAAGGACCACTGTTGTTGTACACTGCTCTTTGGGTACATATTCTGTGGTAAGGCTGACATTGAGCAGTAGTGTGATTTGGCATTCCATTCATCTTGGAGTCCATGTTGCATTAAGCCCAGGACACCATCTCATACCATTGCTGCTGTGTGTTTTGCTTTGTAGATGCTGGCTGTTACCTCAGCATCTGCAATGTCAGGGGGCCAGCAGTCTGCTGGGATAGATATTCTGCATTGGGGTTTGCACTGCACCTGTCAGGATGTATGTTGGCAATATGTGTGTGTGTTTGTGATATTTGTGTGATTCAGAGCATATCTGTGAATTCCCAACATGGTTCCTACCATCAGTTGTGAAAGCCTTGGGATTATCCTTAGTGTCCTGTACAATTTGTATCTTCATAGGTTCATAGGTTCATACTAGGCTATCCACCCTAGGGCATTTGTTAGCCTAGCCAGAGTGTGTGTGGCTTTTGCCACCCCTTGCTATGTGAATATTATGGCCATTTATGATTTGCTTTGCTGTGCCTCTGTCTGGACATGACACAGTGAAGACCCCCAGTGTAACTCTACAATCATCCATCCACTTGGCAAGATTCCTGTTGAAGAGTGTCAGTGAGGGGCTCTGCCTAACATGGAGTGGGATTCTGGTCCAGGGTGTGGGGAGCCTCTGGATTATGTATCTGTCCCACCAGCACATCCTATTTCATTATTTGTTGAGGTTGACATCTCTCACTCTCACAGCTCTGATGGCTTTGAGTTTTCTGGGGTGGAGCATGTCCATTACTCCTGTGTTGGGCATGGCCTTCTACAACAGGCATGCAATGCCTCTGTGTAGGCAGTATGTGACTGCATTCAGCTGGGGTGTCTACAGCCAGGCAGCATATGACATATATTTGAGACCCTTTATCCTCTTGGTGAGGTACCTTTGAGGTCTTTCTAACTGCTGCAGGTGTCAGGTAAGGTACATCCCATATGAGGCATTGTACTAGATTATGGGTGTGATAAGAGAACAGTATAGGGGCACAATGACCTCTGTTGACGTAGATGTGAATTGTTTCCTGATACGGTGTCAAATGTAGACAGTCTTCCTAGCCACATTGGCAATGTGGGTGTCACATAACAGGTTACTGTCCACTTATGTCCCTAGGTCCCTGCTTACTCCTTCCATACATAATGGTTTACCACCTATGTGGTAATTTGTGGTACCTTGTTTGGTATTTGGTGGGACATTCATACTGTCCAGTGTCTTCAGGATGGCTGGGTAGGGTTCCTGTGTGTGAGGGTGTGGTCTGTAGCATGCTACAGACTGTACAGCAGTCTTGCCTACAGTTAGTTGCACATGGGTGGACTCCAATGCCTTGTGCATTGTCAGTTACCTGGACGTATGGGTGTCTGTGCTGAATATGGATACTCACCCTCCTTTTATGTTTTGTTCCAGGTTTTGGGGCCATGACACATGATATGTGGTATAACCTGGTAGTGCTGGTGTGCTGTCAGGAGGCTTGCAGCAGGTTTCTGTCACTGCACAGACATCGATGTTCTCCATACTGGGGATGGCCTTGGGAGCATGCATATTGGGGTTTACACATCTGGCATTGGTCAGCATTACCCTTATGTTTCTTTCCACTTATGTTTTCTAGGGTGGTGGGTCAGTCTTTTCAGCCTTGCCTACAAAAGGCTATATGGAGGTGGCAAAGGCCTTATCCAATATCCAGACACCCAGGGGTAACAGGTGCAAGCCATCCCAAGAACAGCTGCGTGGCTTGTCAAGCATGACATCCCAAGCAGACAGACATTGGATCCCCTTGGAATGACACCAGTAAGTGTGCCACTTGCTATGACTGATCATTCCGTGTTTGTACTGTGGCATTATTCTTGGTAAGGGTAGGATGCTGCAAACGGTGAGTGTCATACCGGCCTGGACTACATAATCAGAGAGCTCATCTATGTCTCTTTTCATGTAGTCTAGGGAGGTGCATCTCAGGTCATTCACACCAGCATGGACTATGACTGCATCATATTTCTACTTGCTTTGGAGTGACCTGCATACTTCTGTTATGTGGGGTATTGTGGCAGCCTACAGGCAGCTTACTGTACCCTTTCCCTTGTTCAGTCTGGTGTGGGACAGCAGTGTGTCTGACTATGGAGTCACCTATTACAACTGTATCAGGCATGTTGTTTCTCCTTCTAGCCTGTGACTGTTTGGCACACCAGCTTTGTGTACTATGTGTTGCATGTGCTATGTTTGGAGGTTGTTTGATTGGGTGTCTGCTTTAGAGGCCTCTGTTGGTGTGCTGTGTTTGTAATTTGTGCCTCCGGGAATGTTCTTCTGTGTTTATGTGTTTGGTTTGCAGTTGTGATAGGTCTATGTGGGACTGTGTTTGTGGTGTGTGTGGTTACCTTCTCCTCCTGACTAGTTTTGGGAGTACTGAGTTGAGGGAGCTCAGCCTCCAGTTTGGATAGATGGTTGCATCTCTCACATATATTTGTATTTCTTGGGTGGAGTTGGGGGTTGTCTGTGTACTTGGGGCAGGTGTAACATTGCCTCAGGATTCACATATTCAACTTGTTGTGGCTGGCCTTAGTGGACTGTATGTGTGGACAGATTTTATTGCCATACTACTGATCAGTGATTACTTCATTGTTTATGTTTGCTCTATCATGTAGTAGCTTCCTCATTCTCTTGCATGGTTTGGTTATGGCTGGTGTCCACCATGCCATATTCCTGTGTGTATGGCATTGTGTCTTGTTTTAATTTAGGATTGCATAATCCAAGCATTCCTGGCAGTGTTCATGGAATGGCTGTATTACAGGTTCTGAGGTGTGGCCCATATTTTGCACCTGCACAGGACCTTTAATGGATTCCACATCAGTTTGGAAAAGTGCAAATATTGCTTTACACATGTTTTCCACTGTGGTTTTCTGGCCAGGGACTGTGGTCAGGATTTGTATATCCAGTGTGATTACTCTATGGTCTGGTTTTACCAGTGAGCAATACACTTCTCATCTTGCCATCCAGTACCCATGTTGCTGATTATCACATCCAGTATGCTTACCCCTCTTGTGGGAGTGGTACGTTGTTCCTGGGCCTTTTGGTTTATGGATTCTATGAACTTTTGTCCTACACTGTTGGAGCTAGTATAATGCTCCCAGTCTATGTCTGGGTATTTTCAGTCACCCAATATAATGTGGTTTGGAGGACTTGATATATTCATGTATTCCAGCATAGGCAAGGTGCAGTTCCTGGTGTTGGGACAGTAGTCTGTAGCAGGCTATAAACTGAGGGGCAGTTTTAGCCACTGTTACTTGACCATGGCTAGTCCATGCTGCTTTTTGTTGTGGTACCAACATGGGGGTGTGGTTATCCTTGACAATTCTTGCTAGTCACCCTCCTTTTGTAGCTTGTTCCATGTTTTGAGGCTGTACAGCACAGTATGAGGTGTAACCTTGTAGTGTTAGGGTGCTGTTGTGAGCCTTGACTCAGTTTTCTGTTACAGCGCAGATATCAACATTCTCCATACTGGATGAGTTTAGACTGCATGCATCTTGCTGTTTCGACTTATCCCTTATCTTATTCTTATCCCTTCTGATACCTATGGAGATAGCTTTGTGTTTTGAGCCTTACCTATTCAGGGCACACTGTGGGTAACAACAGCCTTTGCCAGTATCCATACGGCCTGCACTGATAGGTGCACGCCAGTCCTAGCAGGTGGTGCGTCATGTCATGCTCAGCATGTCATCCCAGACTGGCACACATTGGATCCCCTTTGACTAACTGCAATACTTCAGTCAATTATTGCACTTGATCATCTCATTGTCATGTTGTGGCATGATGCTTGGTGAGGGTAGGATGTTAGTCAGGGTCCTCAGGTGTGCATATAGTACATGGTGTTACATTACTTAACACATAGCATTCATGCCTCAGGTGGTACTGCAGGGCTGCCTCTGTCGGATGCACATATTACACTTCCCTGTACATGTTTGAGAGCAGGTTGTGTCATGTTAGGCATCCCTGTTACTATATGAGTGAGTCAGAGAAGGGTATCATTCCCAGGGTTCCTACTGAGCCAGTGTATGTGCTATGCGTTGCCTCTTTGCCAAGGCCAGGGCATACTGGGCACGCCTCCTTCTGCCTACTGGGGCAGGCTCAGGTTGTTCCTCCTCTGAGTCACGCTCTGCCTGTGATGGCCTTGGCAATGGTGGGGGGCTGTTTGGCCCTGCCCTATGCTGGTCCTGCTGCAGCTGTTTTCGCAAGATCATATTATGTAGCATAGCACATACCATGAAAATTTGGGTACATGTAGTTAGTGTGTACTGCAAGGCTCCACCAGATGTGTCCAGACACCGGAACCATGACTTGAGCAGCCCAAACACACGCTCTATTACATTACGTGTTTGTGCGTGTTCCTCATTATGGCGTTCCTGTTCAGGTGTGTGTGCATTTCTGATGGGTGTCATCAGCCACGGCTCCAGTGCATAACCTGCATCCCCCACTAGGTGTCCGTGTGGGATGTCCCCATTGGCAAATGTCTGGTGCAGCTGCGTCAAATGCCAGATGTGGGAATCATGGTAGCTCCCAGGACAGCCAGCACACAAATTCATTATTATGCCCTGGGCATCACACACGACCTGGCAGTTGATGGAGGGGAAGCCCTTGCGGTTGATGTATGCCCTACCCCGCTCACCGGCTGGTGCTTTGATGCGTATGTGCGTGCAGTCTATTGCACCCACTACATCAGGGTATTCCGCTATTTGCTGGAAGAGACGCACATTGCTGGCCAATACCTCACGGGCATTGGGGAAATATACATGATCACCGACATGTGCTGACATGGCATCCAGGAACTGGTGTAGTACCCTGGAGGCTGATGCCTGTGATATCCCCATCATATCAACAGTTGGTCTCTGGAAGGTACCTGTTGCTAGTATTCTTAGGCCAACACATACCTTGGTTTCCACTGGGATGGGTTCCCCTCTGTTGGTTCTGTGTGTGAGGCGTGGCCTGCACAGCTCCACTATTTGCTGCAGGAGGTCTCTGTCCACTCTATAGCGCTCCACTATCTCCAGCGCATGTAACCCGTGGTAGGTGACCCTGGGCCTGTACACTCTTCTCCGTCTCCTCACTGTGGGTTGTCTGGCATCATCTGCATTGTCACCACCCTCATCAAGTCACCTATGTCTCATTATGACAGCTATGGCAGCCACTAACATTTCTGCTCTGAGTTCAGCTTTTTCAGTTTTCACTTCTGATAACTTAACTCCTGTCTTGCAGTGTCTCTTGAGAGAAACATCCTGCACTGCTGTTTGCAGAGTTTTAAGTGCTGGGCTGGGCTACTATTCTGCCTGTGTAATTGCCTGCGTCTAATTGTTTTCACCTGCTAGCTCCAGCAGTATTCCCTGCTAGCTTCCTACTAAATCTGTTGCTTCCTTTTTCCTCTCTGTTTCCTCAGGGAGGAGCCATGTGCAAACCAGCAGAAACACGCTCACAGTGGCTTACATGCGTGCACACATGCTTATACGGTTCAGAATCTGCTTATTCGGATTAAAACGCGTGCACGCCTGCGCAAACAGTGTTAAACATCTCCCAACACACTCCCACATGCTCGGTCTGCCTTACACGCGCGCACACTGCCTTACTCGCGCTTCATGGCGCCTGCGCATACACCCAGCAAGAAACTTTGGTGTGGGCAACAGTGTACACCTTCCATTTCTTGACTTTCTCATGCTTATTTAGTGGCACACCTCTTTCCATGATATCTGTCTGACATCTGTCATGTAACTCTGACCTCCAATGAACTGCATTTCTTTCTACCATTCCCCCATGTGATGTCACCTATCTCCTACTCTGTTCCTCCCCCTTCTGTAACTCTTACACTACTCAGACTGTGCTCATTTGCTATGTGACAGTGGAATTCAGTATCCTAACACTCATTTGCATCAGATTGCCTACTAATGCTTAGTTACATCTCTTAGACTCGGCTTCCCCCCTTAGCAACCACTACACGGTGGCCATGTTGGTTTTGGTCTGCTGGTCCCTGCATTGACATTCCATGTATTGCATAAAACCCACATTTGTGGGTTTAAAACCTTCATTTTTATGTTTTATACAGCGCAGCCCGTTTGCGCAGGGCTGCGCTGGGTTTAAACATCGGCAATCGCCAAAAAAAAATTATATTTTTAATATATTTGCATCAGGTTACTTTGCCAATGGCCACATATTTGGCCATTGGCATGCTGCCTGACACATATGCACCCTTTATTTGGAGCTGACATGGCTCCATTGCAGTTTTTGCAGAAACATACTCAGTTGTCAACTGAGTACATTTCTGCAGCTAAAACGGCTCTTACACGGGCTGTTCTGGGCTTCATGGATCACTAATCATCCTCATTTGCATGCTATTCGGCTGCAAGTGAGGTGATTAGCTTATCCACGCCCACTCCGTGTAAGAGCCGTTTTAGCTTGTCTCTTACACGGACTTTGGGCTGTTCCTGGATCGCGAAGGCTGCATGGAGTCTTACACTACTCTTAGACTCCGTGCAAGCCTTCGTGAATCCGGCCCATTGTGTCCTCCATATAATGTAGTAACTTACATATTTCCTGATTGTCTGTGTCACAGTTTCTTTTTGTAATGTGACTGAGATGGCAGCAAACGTATAAGCTCTAATCTTGCATATGTACACGTGGGCCTTAAAATTAACATAACATTGTCCCAGACTTAATAGTATATCATTCCTTGTTATAGCTTTTGCATTCCAGATAACAGCTAAAGGTAAGACAGCTGGCTGTCCTCAACATTTCAACATTTCAAGTAATCTGGTCCAATGGCAATGTTCCTGAAGTGTTCCTAACTAGACATTGGTCTGAAACAGAAAAATGGACACTGCCCCGAAATGATATCAAAGCTTTTCAGTAATCCAGGCATCCAGCTATCTCAGTGAAATCCTTTCTTGGGTTCTGTGTAAGGACTAAACAATCATTCATAAGTATAGCCCTTACCGCTATCCCATACATGGATTATCCATAAATGGAACTAGTCGGCTGAAGGAACCTATTTAGGGGTTATACAGTCAAAAGAACAAAAGAATGAGAAAACTGACAACCCTAGCTAGTGCCCTTGTGCAAACTAAAGGGACTAGACAATAAACCATTACTTAAAACAAATACTTGGGGAGGGGGGCATCATTGCAGGATAATCACAGATTGGGAGGCTATCCTCAAATAACTATCTAACCAAGTTGAAAACCTTCTCAAAGTCAAATAAAACCACCAGAGCAGATTCAACTATCCTTTGCAGTCTTGATGTAAAGGAGCACTGTCCTTAAGAGATCCTCAGTTTTCCAAATTAGTACAAATCTATCCTGTGTGGGAAAGATACATTTTGACAGAAGATATTTAATCTGCTATGCTAGAACTTTAACATATATATAAAGTTCCACATTAATAAGAGAAACCAGGCAATGGTTTGCAACCAGAGACCACTGAGGAATCTTTCCTGGGTTTAGGGATAACCATTATTATGGTAGATGTACAAGAGATTGTTAATCATCCTGCAAGTCTGGAAAGATCTAAAAATATTCACCAACTCATGGAAAAATTTATAAAAGGCTTTTATACAGTTCTACATTTACCCTATCCAGGTCACAGGCTTTACCATAAGGCATACCATCTATCACCTTGCACACCTCCCCTTGAGAAATTGCAGAGAGAGCTCTCCTCCACTTTTCCAGTGACAGTTTAGGAGGGTTCACTTTATCAAAGAATTCACTCATCTTACTCTCCCAATCATCAAGCAAAGGACTTCTAAGTAAAGTTGTTCATAGAAACACAAAACACCGATCAATAAATTAGTACAACTAAGTATTGATGTAATGTTGATAAGATGGTTAGCTGCATGGCTTACAAATAGGACATGGCAAGTATCACACACCAACTGGAAAGGTGAAATCCTTGGTTACAGTCAAGGTGTCCCACATGGCTCTGTCCTTGGCCCTTACTTGTTTAGATTCTATCTTTCTGACCTTACTTTTTCATCTGAGGTGTTCTACAGATTATATATGCTGACGACCTGAAATTGGGTAAACTGTTTACAAGTGTTACAGATAAGGCATGTCTGCAAAATAATTTGACTAAATCGACCATTTGGGCACAGGAGAATAATATGTGGATAAATACATCAAAAACTAAGCATATGAGAGTTGGGAGGCATAAACTGAAAGGTGAATATTCAATACAGCACACAGTGATTGAAACTGTAGACTCATTTAAGGACCTGGGTATATGGGTAGATTCAGCTGTGAGTTTTTCTAATCATATCAACCAATTGGCTAATGATAGTTATAGAACTATAGGTTGTATAAAAAGATTTATAAAGTCTAGGAAATCAAACATAATGAAGTCATTGTTTGTTAGTTACATTAGACCCAAACTTGAGTATGGAATAACAATATGGAAACCCTACAGGAAAACAAGCATGAATAAACTGGAAAGAGTACACTGGAAATATACCAAGGGCATCCATGGATGTGAAAATCTAAGTTATTATGAAAGACTAATATCTGAACTTGTACAGTGTCTCTTACAGATATTTAAGAGGAGATCTTATTGAGGTATACAGGGCATTTAGGGACAACTACTTTTGGGAATGTTTGGGGTTATCAAAAAGTACTAGAGAATTATCAGATAACCTATGTAAAAAGTTTTATAGGAATGAGAAGTGTACTAATTGTTTCTCTGACAGAGTAGCTGATGCTTGGAACAGACAACCAAATCACATTAAAGCAAGTACTAGTTTAGATATTTTTAAAAACAGCCTGGACATTTATTATGGAAACAAGTGTTTTGGTATATTCACAAGCTAAAAAGGGATTAATGCCCATGCATGAAACATTTGTATGCATGTATGTATGTATAGAAGTGATCGGACTCTGCATTAATTCATATTTCCCCAGTGAGCATAACCTGTTTGCCAGTGACCTTGACCCCTGCTATGGATATCTGTTGCCTGCAAGCCTTGACCTTTTATCCAGAAACTTGCTAGGCCTTTCATCATCAGGCCAGGCCCTCATTTCAGTTGTTTCTAAATACAGCTGTGGGGTTTTTGCAACACAGTCCATGTACACTTGACAATATGTCAATTTCAAATTTTAACCCTTTATGTGATATATTGAATATTGAAATGTTTCATTTGGAACCCCATGAATAAAGGATATAACAGGAGCTCCTCAAAACAAAATAACTGTCCGGGACAGGTGGGCCAGTCAGCGCAAGGATAATGCAGGACTACAGGTAAAATTTAAGATTACTGTCCACTATCATGCTTAATAATTTGCTCTGGGAATTGTTGCATTTTTAACAGAGATGATTTTATTTATTTTTTCTTGAAAAAGGATTTGCAGAAAAAAAACAAGTATTTGGGGGTGGGACTGGGTGAGGGGGGGTGACCCAAATGATGCAACATATGTATACCACCACCTTTTTGCTTACAAAAAAGCACTGGTCATGTTTGTATTTTACTACATGCATACACAGCATGCATGAACAGTCATGAACTTTCTACCATTCACATCAAGTATGATGCTTAAAATGTTTAGTTTCATCCCTTAATACTATCATTGGAATACTTGCACAGGTGTCCATGATTCTTCTTAACATTTCCATATTTTCAAGAGTTGTGCACACTGCCATAACAACTGTCAGTATTGTTTCTTACGTACATGTAAGGCAATGCCAGCCTTGCAATTCTTTAACCTGTATGTGTTTTCTAACATGAATCACTTGGCTGTAATTTATTACCTTTGATCATTTCAACAGTATACATTCCAATGACAGATTACTTCAACACACTTGCCACACATGTGTAACTAGCATTCTTTATACACTCATTAGTGTAATACAAGTATTACTGAGCATGCCACAGAACCTATACAGTGGCAACCGTACATTTAAGTTTTATAACTGTAATTAAAAAATGTTTATCATTTATATTACTATACAGCACGTGTTTGAATGTACTATGTTTGTAAGTGACAACAATGGCAAACAAATGAAGCGCATGAAACAATAAATATACGGTTAATCTGTTTATGCTTATACAAGATGAACTGAAGAAAGCGGCCTACTGTCAGTTACAACATATAACTTTCTGTATACACATGTGACATGCAATAACTGCAGTATATGCAAATATCCACCAATGTATCTACTGTCCCTCTCATATCCTTTGTCGGCATTTCCATTTTTATTTATGTACGAGTCAATAAAGTGAAGAGGATTACTTTATTTATGTTAATAATGCTCTTTGTGCACTAATCCCATTTACTACCTGAGTACAGTTTCCCCAATTAGCTACCCCTGCTTCTTGTTTGTGCATTAATCTCTAGATCTGAGTACAGCTTCCACGTTTACTTTCCACTGCTTCTTTAATTCTGTCATTACAGCTGGCCTTGCCTTATATTATACTGTTGGTGCTTCCTTACTCACGAGGTTTGCTTGCAGGCAATGCCTTTTGTTTATATTGTGTGCTTGATCCTCATTACACCTCTTTGTGGCCACTAACACTTGTGCTGACCATGAATAGGTGCTACTGAATGTATAGACTTCCTTAGCAGCCTGCATATCCAATGAACAATGCTGCTAATCATGTTATCATGCACAAATCATGTAGGCTTAGTGCAAAGTGTACACAATAGTTAATGAATATGCAGGCATATCCTTATTTATCTATCTATCTGTCTGTCTATCTATCTATCTATGTATCTATCTAGCTGTCTATCCATCTATCTATCTATCTATCTATCTATCTATCTATCTATCTATCTATCCGTCTGTCTATCTATCTATGTATCTATCTATCTATCTATATATCTAGCATCTATCTATCTATCTATCTATGTATATATGTATCTATCTATCTATCTACCTATCTATCTGTCTATCTACCTATCTATCCATCTATCTAATTTTTGTTTTTAGATTTATGCCTTCTTAATAGCTTGTTGCATATACACGCTTTGTTAAATGGAAAGTTATGACTGCAGTTCTTTATGAACATTTTACAGTGTGATATGGATTGCCATGAGGCAACAATATTTTCTGTTGTTCATAGTTTTGTAAACTATTTGATGTAGACCTGGTGTACATACACAGATTTTGTCACACTCACTAAATTTGAATTGTATCGAAAAAAGCTTCACAGAAGGTCACTTAAAACAAAGTAAATGATTAAGCACCCCTACATATGTTCCCATATACGAATATATATACACTGGTTGGATGTGCAACCACTGAATCCATAAGTTAATGCAAATGGAACTGAGAAATGGATGTTGGATCATTACAGTGAAGCAAATTATTTAGGTTCAGGTCTAATTGTTTTCAGGAATGTTTTGAAATGTCTCTCTATTTCTTTCCAGAATGCAGAACTAATAATGTGTACAGACGAACACAGATCCTCAACTTCACCCATTAAACACCATGTTGGGTTCCACCTCCACCGCCCCCAAAACATGTACATCTTTGCAGGGAGGTTGGCATAATGGTTACGGTATTTACCTTACAGACAAAAGGTGCATGGTTTGATTCTCACATGGGGTAATTGGATAGGCTTAAAATGGTCCTGAAGGGCAGCTAGCCTAGTACTGATCTTTGAAGCTATCTAGGAAATTATTTAAAGGGAAGTATGATAGGTGGTTACTGATCAAGTGATCATGCAGTAAAGATACCATTAAGGAGCTTTCCAGGTTCCACACAACGCTGTCTAGTTAAGTAACATGCTCAGTGTCAAATAGTAGGCAAACTGATGCTAAGGTATCAGACCATGGACTATAGGAAACACATCATAGCATTAAACCACTTACTAACAGCCATATAGACAAATTCTTCATTCCATAGGAAAACAGGACTGAACCCAGGACTATACAGCAATGTAGAAATTGCCGTCACTGAGCTACTATGCTGCTATCATCAAAGCATAACATGGTGAACATTTGTGGTAAATGGATAATGCCCCCTCAGTCCTGAGAATGACTTACAACTGCAAACAGCTGAATGCTGGTCACACTGTTTAATAAGTCAGTCAATCTCAAACAGAATGGCTGAAACCACTAATATCAACACAATATTAACAAACAAATAAAAAAACATATGAAATCCAATATAAATCGGCAAAGTGTTAGGGATCTAAAAGAACAAATGACCTGGCACTGACAGGATACTCTATCAACTACTAATATGCAATGTTGACAGAAGAAAAACATGCAGTGTGACATTAGGCCTCTTGCTATGCCTTATGTTTAATAACTGGTATTGAGAAAACAGTAATGACTGACTTCTAGAGATGAATAGCTTTGATTACCCCTTATTAGAACAGTGTTACATGAATTTTGATCAAGCATGCTTACTGGCAGATATAGATATAGACAAAGATATAGATATAGATATAGATATAGATATAGATATAGATATAGATATAGCTATAGATATAGATATAGGGATCCCTAGCATATGATAGAAACCTCATTTGACTGAAACGCTTTTGACTGAAACCATAAGACTGAAATTTCAAAAGACTGAAAAGTCACTTCAATGAAACCCATAAGACCGCAACCCACAATACTGAATTTCAACATACTAAATTGCAAACTAGACCATATAAAACCAGACTAGGTGGGGAGCTACGGCCCCCACAACCCCCAATGTGGGGGGATGTGCCCCCCTAACTATATATACTAACTCCAGGATCGCACTTCGGTGAGGAAAAGGGCATAGTAGTGACAGCATTTAGACTACTGTAAGGTACGTGAAAGGTATATGCCCTTTTCCCCACTGTAGTGCAATCCTGGAGTTATTATATATAGTTGGGGGGTGTGGGAGGGGCACAACCCCCCACATTAGGGGTGTGGAGGGCATAGCCCCCCACCTAGTCTGGTTTTATATGGTCCAGTTTAAAATTTAGTATTGAGTATTATGGGTTTCAGTCTTAGTCAAGTGACTTTTCAGTCTTTTGAAATTTTTTGAAATTTCAGTTTTATGGTCTCAGTCAAATGAGGTTTCTATCATATGATAGGGATCCAGATATAGATATAAATATGTTGTTTTATGCACTGTTCTGAAGTAAATTAAATATAGAGAGTAAGTGGCAGCAATATGCAGAAAAAAAAAGAAAGAAAGGCAAAACTGGAACTGGCCAGCTTGCAAAAATTACTGTTGTAACAGACAGCATGGAACACATATCGGTAGAATAAGCCACTGATTCAAGATGAAAACTATAGAAGAAATTCCAGAAACCATGCTAAGAGTGCAACACTGGTGACAAATTAATGTAGGGGTGACTGTAGTATACTATAGCCCTGATAAGGAGTCGTGATGTCATTTTTCCACTGAACAAAGGCCTATATTCCTAATTTGAATAAACCTGTCATGTGAAACATTTATGTATTTGTGTGCAATATCATAATCACCAGAATCATCTCTTTAGATATAAATGCAGATCACTTGTAGGAATGTAATCTTAACACCATATGACTCATAAATGATAAGATATATATACTAATCTTGTACAGATGAACATGCTGGAAATTCAGAAATGTATATTTTGCTATCACAAGATCTTTTTTAAAGGGAAGCAATGCAACAGGAAGAACACTGAATCATAGTAAAATAAAGAGTAACCTTTACCACATCAAAGATGCTAAAAGTGGCAAACAATTTCGGAAAATGTATAGTTAGGAAGCATATACAAAAGCATGTAAGAAGAATAAGACAAAATAAGGCCCAGATAGAAATAAACACCTGTCAGTGCTGAAAAAGTAGCTGGTGTAATTATGGAAAACATCAAATAGATTGAATGTACAATGAATGAAAAAAAAATTAAAGTGGATAGATGAACCCAAGGTGATATGTCACTGTGTGTGTGAGTACAAACAAGGGAGAGAAACATTTATGAGAACCAAGAAGCTAATCTGTGAACAAGAATTAGAGGATTTAATTGTTTTTCTTTTTTTCCAAAATGCTTTATTCATTTTATAACACAAGAAAATCTTCCAACATAAAAGATCTGTCAAAAAGCAAATTGAAGTTCATGCTGCTTAATGCTAGGAGCCTTAACCTGAAAATGCACTCACTGGAGGTTATCCTCACACTGGAAGATGCCAATGTCTGTGCGGTCACTGAAACTTGGTTCAGGGCTACGGAGAGCACCCCTGCCTTAACAGACTATACCTCATTCCACATCTTCCATTCTAAAAAATGAGGTCAGAAAGACTAAGGATGGTAGAGTCTCTATCTTTATTAAGGACAGGTACACCTCCAGACTAGTTTGCCAGCATGATGCACTGGAATTACTCCAGGTACAATGGACAGTTGGCAAGATACCCATCCAAGTTATAGCCAGCCATAGATTCCCCCTCCATGACTCAGGACACCAACTCCTCCTACCTGGACCTCCTTGACTCCATCAAGGTAACCCCTAATACCCTCATCATTGGTGACTTTAACTACCCCACCATAGACTGGGTGAACTATTCCTGCACTAATGCACTCACCCAATGATTCCTTGACTTCATCAATTCTAACGCACTAGACCAGCTCATCTTATCCCCCACAAGGGGAGACAACATTCTGGACTTGGTTCTCATCAACATGGGTGACTACTGCACCACTCCCATAGTATGTTCTTCCCTGGTGAGATAAAACCATCAGTCTGTCTCATTCGAAGGTTCTATCCCACCCAACTCCTCCCCAGCCATAATCATGCTAAAAGAATTCTCAAAAGCTGATGACAACCTCCTAAGGGAGGGTATCATTAGCTTCACACCACCTCCCATCTCGGAGCATGCAGACAGCCGTGCCGAACAGTATGCCAATGCAGTATACAAGCACCTGTACAACTGCATGGACACAGCCATACCCAACATAAATAAACCTGCTCCTCAAGGAAAAACAAACCTGTCTGGTGGACATCATCTATCAAAAGGGTTTACAACTAAAGGAAGAAACTATTGCCAAGAGTAAAATGGAACAAATTCCAAACTGGAAAACTCCCTCCTTAGCCTCAACAAGCAAATTAGATCATTAGTGAAAACCTCCAAAGCCAACAATGAGTTGAAACTAAACTCTGAAACAAAGGGAAACTACAAGTCCTTCTTCAGTTACATTAGGAACCTCCTTGGTAAAGCCCAGGTTTGTTCAGAGTTAGTACTTAATGCCACTTACACTGATCCTGTTGACTTAGCCAACCTGCTAGCTGATAGATTCAGGGCAAACCTCACCCCCTAGCTCCCCCAAAGGCCCATTTGATATCCCCGATACTTGTCCCACACCTCACATCTCTGTAGATCAAGTGTTAAAGGCCTGATCCAAGGCAAAGAACACAACTTCCATGGGACCTGATAGCATCCCAGGCTGCATTCTACACCATCCCCAGCAAGAACTAGCTTTGCCACTGAGCACCCTATTCAACCACAGCCTAATTACAGGGTTCATACCAGCAGAGTGGAGAACTGCCATTGTCATCCATTTTCACAAAGATGGTGCCACTACTGACGCATGAAACTATTGCCCCATTAGCTTGACAAGTCTGATCTGTAAAGCCATGAAGAATATTATTGTGGATCTCATAAACAAGGATATAGACAATCTCCAAGCACTTGACCCTACCCAATTTGGATTTGTCAGGGGCTGATCTTGCCTACTGAACCTGGTTGACTTCTATGAGACTGTTACCAATGCCCTGGATGAGGGAAAGTCAGTACATACAGCTTACCTTGACTTGGCCAAGGCCTTTGACACAATCCTTCACTCAGGCACCATTGAAAAGCTTACACAACATGGCATAAATCTCTGTCTCATCAGGTGAGTGGCCAACTGGCTCAGAAATAAGACCCACAAGGTCAAAATAGGTGCCAGCACCTCCAACAGCAGACCTGTCACTAGTGGTGTTCCCCAGGGATTTGTCCTGGCACCCCTACTGTTTGGCATCTACTTCTCAGAGGTTCAGGCAAAGACAAAGGGCCTGTGGCTAACCAAGTTTGTGGATGACTGTTAGTTGGGTGCTATCATTGACTCCACAGATGATGTCAACATGCTGCAAGAGGGTCTCACAGCTACAAATAATTTCTGTTCCAATCATGGCCTTAAGTTAAATGCAAAAAAAATGTATTAGCCTACCATTCGGCAAAACACAGCTCCTACTGATTACCACATCAATGGCAACCCCCTAAGCACACAACCTGTGCTGAGACACCTGGGTACTCATGTTGACAACATTCTCACATTTGACAATCATGTAGCAGCAGTGGTCCGAAAAGTCCTTTACTTGGTTCATCTCATAAGAAAAGGGATTGCATCCAGAAAAAAAGGAGGTTATTACCTCTCTGAACTCCTCCCTCATTAGGCCCATAATTGAGTATAATGCCCCGTTTGGTATGTACCTCTCCAAGCACCTGCACCAACTGGAAAGGCCACAGAAATACCTCACAAAGAGAATCCATGGTCTCCAACAGATGTTCTATGCGGACAGGCTCAAACCACTATCACTCTACTCAGTATCACACAGATGGCTCAGAGGTGATCTGTGTCTCACTTACAAACCACTATCAGACCCTGCCCTACTAGAGATGCTCCATATCTGTAAGTCTAACTCCTTGCACATTACCCACTCGATAGGCCTAAATCTAATATGTGGCATCAACAAAACCTGCTGGAGAGACAAGTTTGTCTCCCAGAGGCTGCACCGTCTCTGGAATTGACTTCCCATACATGTCAGAGTACCTTGCTAACCCTCTTCAAAAGCAACCTTGATGAGCAGATGGGAAACCGCAGAATTGGCCCAGGGGCTCCACCTTTGTCCATCACTGACAGGGGAGACAGGTACTGACTGAGGGTTCTGTTTTGGGGATAAACTCTTGGCTAGGCTTGTAAGGGCCCCAGGATCATTAGCCTAGTAACCTCCTATGATCCTACAATCCTATGAACAGTATAGTAACAAGAAAAAACAAATAAACTATATACAATGTCCACATGACAATTAATAAAGCAATATACATAGGAGAACTCTTAATATTTCTCTAACAGATTAGACAATTTTGTCAAAGCAATTAAATGATGAGTTATGTTCTTAGTCCTTTTATAGTAGCAATCTCATTCTAACAAATGCATTTCACAAGATGAATAAATTCAGCTTTAAAGACAGGAGTAGATTGGGATTTCTAATTTTTAGTAACAATTTTCCTTGCTATAGAGAGAGAGAGAATAGACCATAGTAAAAATGTTTGGTTTTTAGGAATAACTTCAGGAACAGGAAAATTGAAAAGGATAAGGGAGTCAGAAATTATACAGCTTTCATTCCATATAGCTTTACAAATATATTTAAAGACTAACCGTTATCATCTTTCAGCTGTTCCCATTAGGGGTCCCACAGCAGAATATCTGTTTCCATTTCTTCCTGTCCTCTGCATCTTGCTCTGTCACACTAACCACCTGCATGTCCTCTCTCACCACATCCATTAACCTTATCTTAGGAGGCCTTCCTCTTTTCCTGTTACCTGGTAGCTTCATCCTTAGCCTCTTGTTCCCAATATACTAAGCATCCCTCCTCAGCACATGTCCAAACCAACGTAATCTTGCCTCTCTAGCTTTGTCTCCAAACCTTCCAACCTGTGCTAACCCTCTAATATACTTATTCCTAATCCTGTCCACCCTCGTCATACCCAGTGCAAATCTTAACATCTTTAACTCTGACACATCCAGCTCTAACTCCTGCCTTTTTGTCAATGCCACTGTCTCCAACCCATATAACATAGCTGGTCTCACTACCTTCTTGTAGACCTTTCCTTTCACTCTTACTGGTACTCGTCTGTCACAAATCACTCCTGACACTCTTCTCCTCCCACTCCATCCTGCCTTTACTCTCTTCTTCACCTCTCTTCCACACTCACTGTTACTCTGAACTATTGACCCCAAGTATTTAAACTCATCCACCTTCTCCACCTCTACTCCTTGCATCCTCACCATTCCTCTATCCTCCCTCTCATTCACACACATATATTCTGTCTTAGTCCTGCTGACCTTCATTCCTCTTCTCTCTAGAGCATATCTCCATCTCTCCAGGGTCTCCTCCACCTGGTCCCTACTCTCACTACAGATCACAATGTCATCTGCAAAAATAGGGAAATTATTTTGCAATTAACAGCCATATGTATCCAGTCAGAGTCACGGTGTCCACATCTCCAGCATTTCATTTCATCTTTTTTGTACATTATTGTCAGTCTATGTGGGGTGAAAAAACATCTATGTAAAAATGTCCATGTGTATACATGCCAGAACAAGGAAGATGTGGATTCCTTCACCGACTGTAAACAAAGTTTTTTTTATCTTTTTCTGAGAATACTTGTTTATTAACTTCACTTGAATAATTCCAAAAAGAAACATCTGTTTTGCTATTTTATAAATAACAGATATGTATGACATGTTCTTGGATGAGCTATTAATAATTGGTGAAATAAAATCCAAGAGTTTTAAATTACTCTTATTGTATGCTTCTAATGAGTGCACAAGCTTAGTATGTATAAAATCCTTACAAGTGTATATTATCTCTTTTATATGACTTTTTTCATTTAAATGTTTAGATCTAATTGCAATCCTGTACATACTCTTGGGATTAATTGAGTAGATTGTAGTTAGATTTTTTCCAGATTTATTGGTATTTTATGCTGCATGATATCCTGATATTCCTTGTTCAGTTTACATATGTCAGCTAATGCAGATTTGTCATTTGCTGTAAGTTTTAGTTTTAATTCATCAATTTCTTTTTGTATGTCTTCCAGTTTTTTTTTATCCCACTTTTTCCTTTTATTTATATACCAATTTTTGACTTTACCATGCAAGACTGCCTTTAAAGCAGTGGTGCACAACCTTTTTATGGTAAGGGCCACTACATGAATTCTTAATGCATCTGCGGGCCACCTCAAAACATAGTAAGTCATTACCAGTTAACAATAGGTACAGGTCACTGGCATTTTTACTTAAGACGGCAGTCATGAAATTGCTTGTTTTCTACATCAAGTTTGCATTTAACTTTATTCTGGTTTGCAGCCATGACTTATTACAAACTCTTGCAGAAAGTTACTACTGTTTACAGACTACAAGTTATAAACAACAACTTCCACAGCTAAAATTAGAGGTGTGCGCTGCTGTAGTCAATTAGGTAAGTAATCACGTGTTGGAAGGTTTGCGTGACTGGTGTAAGGCATAGCATTTTTTCACTATTTTAAAAAAGTTTTAGTTAGTCTCTGGGGGCCGGATGGTGTTGCGTCAAAGGCCGGATTTGGCCCCAGGGCCTGACATTGTGCACCTCTGCTTTAAAGTGCCCCATAGGATATTATATGAAACCTCTTCATTATTATTGATGTCTAGGTAAAGCTTTATTTCATCTAGAAACCATTCTTTAAATCCTTGTACTGTTACTAGATAAGCAGGTAGTCTTTGGCAGAAGTTTAAGGGTTCAGTATTAAGTGTTACATTGAAGGTGATAGCATTGTGGTCAGACATAGGGCATGATGTCAGCACTACATCATCAGTTTTGGCCAGTAAAGAACTGGTTACAAAGACTTACCCCCAGATTTAATAAACTCCATGTAGGAATAGTGCAAGCCCTTCACAGAGTGTACCATGGCTGTGTCTGCAGCTCCCCCACGGCAGCGCGCCTTGCATATTAATGAAGGTGCTCTACTGAGAGAGAGCCATGTACATGGTTACTGAATGAGTGTAAGGGGGTGTTACAGAGCTCAGAGACGTGTAACACACCCCCTGTACTGTCAAAGTGTCAGACGGCACTGAAGTAAAAAGTTAATTGTTTTACTTGGCTATTTTTTTTTCTTGTTTGTAGGGGGTATGTTACAGTGTCCGTAACACACTCCCTGTACTGTCAAAGTGTCAGATGGCCAATAAATTGAAATGCTAAAATGCAATTTTCCCTTTTTATTTTTCTTCTTTTACTTGTGTTTGCACTGTGCAGTGCATTGCTTAGCAATGAAGATGTGCCAGATATCTAAAAATAAAAAACAGATGCTTTTAATTTTAATGAAAAAGGTCAAGTTTAAACAGAGCTGAGCAGGTTTGCACAGCACGGCACTGTGCTCAGCAGTGCTTAAATGTAACTGAGAGCTATTTAGAACTGGATAACCCTAATTACCATATAATTGGTAATAGAATGGTTACAGTGATGGTCTCATATGCAGTAGGTGCACATTTGAATACAGGCCATTCAGCTTTTTACATGCGATAGGGAAATGTTTTAAAATGTTTTTTTTATGTATACATGACAGTTGTTAACTGGGTTAGTCCAGCTGGACCAGAAGCCCATTTTCAGTGGAAACCTGAGGATAAAAGCCCCAGTTCCACACAAGTGTCCAATACATTAAAGTTATACTACCAGATAATGTAGTGAAATGCTTATGTTTAGGAGATATGAAGTAAAATAGATAAACATAATAATAAAGTATCATTAATAAACAATTTCTTTCAATAATTTTTTTTTATTTTTTAAAAAGTCTGGTTTGCCTTTAGCTAAGCTCTACTAAGCATTGCTAATCCAAGCCAAGCAATGCTTAAACAGGAACTGTTTTAGTAGTATGTAGCTATGTGCAGTGCCGCTTAGCTGGTTTGGGCACTGCTTTGCAATCCCAGTTTAAGCAGTGCTCAGCTCAGCTAAGCGGGTTTGCACACTACAAAGCATTGCTAAATATTGCTAGTTTAAGCACTTCTCAACAAAGCTTAGCAGGTTTATGTGGTGCTAAGCTTTGCTTAGCATTTTGAAAAATGGTCCAATGGCAGCAAAGGGTGGGCAAACAGCCTTATTTAAGCTGAGTAGGTGGGAATACAGCCAGATCCTTTTGGAGTTTAATCACTGCAGCAACTATGGCTGGAGTTGCAGAAAGTCCACGCTTCCAGGCACAGTGCTGGGGCATTTTGGAGTCTGGGTCATGATTGGGCTCCTTGTCAAAGACTATGGCAACTGGCTGCTGCAGGGCCAGTACCAGGGCTCTGAATATAAGTCAGATGCCTGGGACCATCTGGCACATGACATCACCACTGTAGCTGGAATCCACCTCACTGGTGATCAGGTGCATCATCATTATGATGACCTGAAGCAAAGGACGAGGGAACTCTTGGCCCAATGGATCCAAGATGCTTGGGACCGTAATGACACAGCAGTTTGTAAGTATAGGAACCATTGATTTACCAAATCCTAGTATGAATATCTAATATACAGATACACATAATGGTGTATTTTCTCCCCCCAGCTGTAGAGGAGAGGGCTTGCAACCTCGCGCCGCATGCTGGGCGCCTGGCCAGGATGCACCGAGAGCGTGGTGAGTAGAGATATATCTTGCAATATATAGTAATCTAAGAAAGAGTACAGTAGTAACTGCCAGTAGGTATAGTCTCTTGTGAGTGTACTGCAATTAATGTGTACATAGACCTAGACTGATATAAGTGAGTATTTCCAGTTACCGTTCAATATAGATGAAAACATGAAACATGTTAATGTTAAGGAAAGAAAGTTAATATAGCATTAATAATGTGTGGAAATAAAATGTGTTACTGTATTGATAAAACATGTTCTGGTAATAAAGTCCACCGGAATTGAAAATGTGAAGGGAATAAATTAACTGCATTCTTAATATACAGGAAATACAGTACAACTGCAGTCAGAATTGTGAAGAAATAAACATAGTACTGCATAGAATGTGTGATAGATGTATTCCAATGACTGCATTATTTAATGTGTGGAACAATAAAGACTGTCAGCTGTATACTAATCAATGTGTCATGTCACCCTAAATAAATCAGTCTTCTGCCAATTGTGCGTATTCTAGGCGGTTGTTCAAGAAATCAAATATTACAGGCTTTGCGTAATAAACATGGGTATAATACCATGAAGTGAATGAAGGTTGGCCAATAAATAACTGCCACGCTAAACTGTAGATTTGGAGCTATACTACAAGATATAATGTAATATGAATGATATTTGTTCTGCAATAAGATCTGAACCTACAGCAGTAATGTCTAACGTATTATAGTATGTTTCTCCAAGGATTGTCTTGTGTTAACCTTTGCATTTCAGCTATATGCATCCTTGAACATAGGTATGCTGATGCAGGCAAGTATGAAAGTGTAATAGTTGCTGACTGCAAATATACCATCTGCAAATATATATGGGTCAGGTAGGTAACCCAGCACCCTGATATGGTCTGTACAGATCACATATAATCCCCTCCACAAGGGGTTAATTGTGTGCACCTGCATTCCAAGTATTAATATACAGCTCACATCCTATCTCTGTCATGCATGAATCTCATATGTGTATGTTCAACTGTCATTGCAGTCTTATGTGACAATCTACCTATATTACCAGGTGAGCTTTAGGTATTTATCACTCAAGCAGCATACAGCAATGGCCCAGTAGCTCAGTATGATAAGCATGTTGTTCATTTTACCACACACAGACTGGGATTTGAATCCAGGGACAGGTACTAAAATATATTCATAGTAACAGACAAGTAGGGCTGACTCTTTATAGAAACAGTTATGTGTTGTTAACAGATTTTCTCCCCACAAGACTTACAGGTAAATAAATGTCTGTAGTAGCTGTATGAAGGGTATGCTAATGTCTGTGTCCAGATGTAGTAGTGCATGAGCAGCATTTCTTAGCAAGGTGATAGCACTCCATTAAATAAAACAACATGAAGTACAGTACTCTTCCAAGTTAATAAGACAAATTAAATGGTCTATTGTTGTTATGCCTGTATGCCTGGTGCATCTGTGAATGTTTGCTGATAGTCTAACTCCATGCCTGCCAATGATGGCAAGATAACTGTAAACTCTCTGTGCTGTGCACTATACATGTCCCTCAAGTGTCACGCTGTCACAGATAGTGATCACTGCTGCCAAAAACCTTAGACACAGATATAAACCCAGTTGAAGTATGCCAGTAGCACACCACTCAACATCAGTGTAGAGTACACCTTGGTAGTCATATATGTTCCCCTGACAAGTAATAGTCCCCTGTAGTTATGTACATGTAGGTGTTACAGCTTGGCCAATACCATCCCATCTGGATAGCTTGAGAGGTATGTACATGCTACAGAAGCTATAGGGCACTTGTAGACATAAAGGAAGGGCAGACCTGTAGAGTATTGAGCAGTACTGTTGTGAAAAATATAGTCTATACAGTTGGTAATGGAATGTCTTTCTCTCCTGCTATCCCTTATCTGCATCACAAATTATTATTCTTAAACTATGGGTATGGTTCCATTTTCACATATGTTATTCTCAAAGTCTAATGTTGGACCTTGTGTTGGATTATTGGTTATATATTATGATGGTTGCATGCTATCATACCTTGTTGAAATACCAGTGTTGTTGGCCTTTTGCCATAACTGTTACTGGCATGCTGTTACAATAATAACTGTTATTCCATTTATGCCTGTGTTCTGTATATTATGCAATCCTCTTGTTCTGGGTTAATTGCAACACCCATGCATGTTGTTATAACCAACGCTGAAATGTTCTGTTCATGACTAACCAATACCCTTTGACAAACCTCACCACCATAGCACACTTGGGTAGGCCGGTTCCGACAGATCTGCCTATCCCACCTCATCTGGCCATTGCATTGGTCCCAGTACATTTGGGACTCAACCTGGAGCTGCCTCCTCCACTGGTCCTGCACCACTATCAGGTGGAACCACCTCAGGGGATGGAATTGCCCCCCCCCCCCCCATGAGCGGGCTCAGAGAGGATGTCATCACCCAAACTCAGTTCCCGGGCATGGTCAGCAGGGTTATCCAGTGTGATTTGGATGACCGATCGCACCAGATTGAGGGTAGACTGGCACACCTGAAGGGGCAGGCCGAATCTGGTGCTCAGCCCCCAGCCCAGCCACCTTCAGGGCCATGAAGGGGCAGTGGTGAATGCCCATGGGTGGGGAGCTCAGTCCAATTGTTGCCATCAGGGGGCACTTGGTCCTCCAATTCCCAAACATCCTCCCCATTCAAGGTGTTTACCCCCTCATGAGTCATACACTGCCCCTGTCCACTGTCTTGTCTGTTTTGTCTGTCAGCAAATGCAACCTCTCCTACCAACTTACATCTCCAAATGTACCTACAACCCTTCCCCAACATTCCACTCTCTCCTTAAAAAAAGGCATCTGTCCCACAAAAAAAATATTGCCCCATAGCTCTCCATTTTGCCTCCACATACACTGCTATTAATCAATCATCCCAGCAATTAATTAACAAGGTTATGTTACCCACTCCCATCCCTGTGGAATGTGAGGCTCCAAATTCCAAATTGTCCACAACATGCACAGTTGTTGCTGTAAAAGAAATGGAGAGCTATGGTCCTTTCCTACACCCATCATGCACATCCCTACCTGCTTTTCATATAATTTTCCCCCTGCTTGCCCCCATTTCACCACTTTCCTATCGCCCCTTTTTTGTTTTCTTTTTTATGGAAATACTGTAGGTTTAAGCAGGAATAAGTGTTGCTTAGCATCTCGACGTGTCACACAGACCCGCACAAACCCATTTAAAACTGCTTTAATCACCTTATATTATTCAGACACTGTTCTGCACATCAATAAAATAACCACAGCTGCAAACTCTCAAACCCAGAGACCTCTGAACTACAGCATAGTACATTAGACCACTAGACCAACTCCACTGTGGAAAGAAATTATTGTTTCTATAAATATATCATGCATTACAGTGATGTCACATCAGCAAAAATAGACACCCCTGGCAAGTACTAAACCCAGGACCCTCTGAACTACAGCATATTGTATTAATCAAGTAAGCTAACTCAGCTACAGAGAATAGTTGGTGTTTCTATAAATATGCCAAGCATTACTCCGATGTCACATCAGCAAAAATATACACCTCTGCTAAGTATTGATCCCAGGACCCTCTGAACTACAGCACAGTGCATTATCCCACTATGCCAACAGAGATCATTAGCTGGTGTTTCTATAAATATATCAAGCATTACACCGATGTCACATCAGTAAAAATCTTGAACCCAGGACTATGTCAACTACAGCATAGTGCATTAGTCCACTAGGCCTATTCAGGTCTGGAGAATAAGTGGTGTTTTTACAAACATAATCTGCTTGCCAGTGACACACTGCTTCTACATATAATGGGATAAATAACAGCGTGCTTGGGCCTGTGATGCAGACACCAAACCAGTACACAGCCAAATGCATGTTGATGGATGTACAGCAGGCCTACGATATCAGGTAGACCTGATAACTAATTATAGCACTGTGTTGCCATCTCATGGAATTCAACCCAGTTGTTCTGGATGCTATTAGGAAGTGTGAGTCACAGACTGATGCACAGGCAATCACCTGTTCATGACTGTTACCTACAGAAGGCAAATTGCTGCCTATGGTTAAGAGGTCTGTCACTTTCTTCATGAAGACAGACTGAGATTTCGAAGGAAAACTACCACTAGATTTTTGCTTCAAAGGATTACAGCATTATACCAGGTATGTCATAGAATTAACCATGTTATGTAATGCAGATGGTGGGATGCAGTGATGGTAAATAGGAATTTCAACAGTAGATCTCAACAACATATCCTGGAATGACATGTTGCTCTTAGTTTGCTGTCCAGCACCTACAATCTTCCCTTTTGGCTCTGTCTTCAGTGTCATAGATCACAGCTTTGGCCCCTGAGTCCTCCCAGCAATGGTCAGCTCACATATGAATGTTACTGGATTGTCTGTTGTACAATAGTGAAAGTATCTATTGGGGATACAGCTGGCATATCACTTTGTGTACTGTCAGTGAGCCCCTCTCAGTCTGTGAATGTCATACAGGGTTAGTTCAAAGAATGTCCAGGTGTCTCTGACTGTTCCTGACATACTCTGGTTAGGCAACTGTGTACTCCACTCCTGTATCTCATTGCCTGACAGCTATGGCTTGCATAAATGGTGACTCCCTGCAGCAGGACTGCAGGTTATAGGCAGTAGTAGTGGGGAGCAGGCTCTACCTCAGCAACAGTGAGTACATATTGAGCATGCAATGTAAGGGAATAAATACAGTACCAGATATTAATGTACCATCACTGTGTTCCAAGGGGTCAGGCATGTCATAGACACATTCCCCACACTTTGGGGACAACCATTATATATTGTACAACTGGGTCCAGGCATCCACATTTGTCTGTTAGGGGATTTACATATATTAGGCACATGTAGACATTTGGCAAACATCTGGGTACTGCAGATGTTGGACATTTATGAGGAGGAAATCCTACACCACATATGCACTGCTCTCAGTTATTGTATAGCAGAGATGTTGCTTGAATGTCCAGATGCACTTGTAGTATCACTCACCTATTTGTCGGATGTTGGCTGTATGACATGGTACTGTAACATTAACCATAGGGTTGATGGCAGTGATGGGTGTGGACACATAACAACACAGTCTGTTATAGCACACAGGCCTAAACTGGTATACCTAGGACCATATGAGGTTACTAGGCTATGGACCCTGAGCCCCCATATGTCTAAGCCAGAAGTTAGCCCATGTGTAAGCAAGGCAGCCCCTGATGCCCCAGTCCAACAGGGACACAGGTGGTATCCCACGGGGTGTTTGTGCAGTTATTGAAGACATGAATTAACTGCAACTGACCACAAAGGAAACTTGGAAATAGTACAAAAGATACAAATTCCAAAAAGTAGAAACGCTTAGTTTATTGTCACACAGGATAAAGCTTTCAGGAATCACCCTTCTTCAGTATTCATTTATAATTTAAAACATCAATCATTTTATTCTTTAAAAAACACAGCACATGACACAGCCAACCAATAAAAGCATTCAAGTAATTACTGCAATCAAAAAGGCATTCACTGAATTTTAAAGTAATCCACTTTAATACAAGCATTTATATAAACAATAAATCTAGAATTCTATTTGCATTGCATTTGTGTTTCCATTAAAAATGTTTTTATCATTATCATACTGTTCAAACCAGGAGGTTTAGCAGCATCAACTCGAGTGATCTATTTATATTTGGCTATATCCAATTTAATATTAATATCTCCTCCTCTCAAATTTTCATATAATACTTCTAAAACCTTAAATTTAAAATTGTGTGTTTCATCAGTATCCATAATATGCTTTGCCAACACATTAGTTGTCACTTTTCTTCTAATTTCTGACTTATGTTCAGTAATGCAGTCCCTTAACCGCCTTGACCATTTACCTATATAGAAGCATTCACATTTTATACATGTTCCCAAATAGACAGTTAATGTAGTATTACATCTTGCCTGACATTTAACTTCATATCTACGTTTTGTTATAGAATGTGGGAAATCTAACAGGTTACAGATATTCCTACAACAACTACAATTATGGCAAGGTAGTGTGCCATATGTGTTCACTACTGGAGTCATAACATTAACTTCAAAGTCCTTATAACAAAGCTGTCATTTTAAATTCATACTATTTCTACAGGTAAATCTTGGTTTATTACCCAAAAGAGTAACTAACTTGGGCATAGACATCAGTATTCACCAGTTCCTTCTAATAATGTTCTCTACTTCTCTTGTCATATTGTTAAACATAGTCACATATCGGACAATTCCCATCTTATGCAAGCTATTCCTAGGTAGTAATTCATTTTCTAATACCTCTCCAAAGAAAGGTTGTGCTATTTCCATTCTTTTATGTAGCACTTCTTTCATGGTTTCAACAACCAAATCTTTATTATAACCTCTATTTAAAAAGTCAAAAGTCAAAAAGCTAACTTCTCCATTTGCTCTTTACACTTATCTTCATCTGTGTTTAACCTGCTAGTGCTCAAAAATTGAGCCTTAACTATTCCTTGAAAGATATGCCTAGCATACATACTTTTGGTATGTGTATATTTATTTGCTTGAACCTCTTTATTAAAGATGCATGTTTTTAGTAAACCAGGTTCCTTAAATAAATGAACATCAAGATATGAATAGTATTACATAAAGAATTCACTTTAAACTTCAAAAAAGCCATAGTGCTATTCAAAAATTCAACGAATTCCATTAGATACTGCTCTTTCCCCTTCCATATCATAAAACAATC